>NW_006921875.1:3737593-3759532 GCF_000298275.1 Orycteropus afer afer
GTGCAGGATCTCCTACATCCCTTCCAAGTGGATGACAGTGGTAGCTGGGCACCATCTAGTTCTTCTGGTCTCATAGTTGTATAGGTTGCTTGCAAGCTTTTAAGATCCCAGTTGCTACTCGCCATAGTAGGAGGTGGAACATTATTTTGTGTAGTATGTTATGCCAGTTGAGCTTGATGTCCCCTGTGACTCTATGATCCCGAGCCCACTGGTTCAACTACTCGGTCCCTCTGGGTAGCTGGCTGTGATCAAGAAGTGACTACAACCTTGCCCCTTGTCAGACCACTTTCTTAGTGTGCCTGTGGTAATGTGTATTTATTGTTGTGTTACTAAGAAAACATTTTGAGCAGAATGTGATCTTAAGTTTTTTCCATTACTCTGGTGAATTAAGGAGCTCTGGTGGTGTAGTGTCTAAGGCATTTGACTGCTACCCAGAAGACTGGCAGTTCAAACTCACCAGCTACTCCTCAGAAGGAAGGTTGGGCAATCTACTTCCGTAGTGATACTGCCCTGGAAACCCAAGGAGGGGTCACTGTGAGTCGGATCCGACTCCACGGTTTGGTTTGTTTTGGTTTCTGGTGAGCTCAATTATCAAGCCTATTGGACTAACTAAATTGTATCATAAATGATGCTAGTCAATAAAAGTAAATTAACAAGTATTGCTGTGGAGTGATTAAGAAATCAGAATAAATAAATCCTACTTAGATTTAGCTAACTTAGTGGAATGTAGTCACTTTGCAGCAGAAACTGAATACTGATGCTTAATTTGATTTTGCTTAGAAAATGTTTCTGGTTAAGGATTTAGTTAAGAAATTGTGATGCTTTCCATTGGTCAGATCTATTGTGTAAATACGTGTAGTAGAATGTTGAGCATTTATATTGAGTATTTTATATGCAAACCGTTCCTTTTTATACTGATTTGCACATTTTTACTTGAAAAGTTTATTTATATTCTTCAGTATAACTGCTGTGATAAGATTATTAAATCAAAATCACTACTGAATTTTATTTGAGGCATGAAAATTAGATTCTAAGATTTTACTTCATCGTATTCTAATAAACTTTTAAAACCCCAGGGACTCTTTAATTTCCTCAAAGAAATGACTTTTCTGTAAAATGAAGATACTTTTTTTAAAAAACAACAAACAATTTTTTAAAAACATTGAGGGGGAATCGATGATGTTAAGATGTTAATGAGATAGTTTTGAGTGACAGTAGTGTGTGAAGTACATTGGTTGGCATTATATATACATCTATGGTTTTGACATTATATTTTAAGATTGTTTTTTGCCATACGCTATTTGATGAAGTCACTTCTCTTCCATTCAACTCAGTTGAATTAATTTTTGTTGTTGTTGTTGCTGTTGTTATGTGCCGTCTAGCTGGACTTGACTCCTTGGGTTTCCGAGGCAGTATCACTACGGAAGTAGATTGCCCCATCTTCCTTCCAAGGAGTGGCTAGTGGGTTTGAACCGCCAGCCTTCTGGTTAGCAGTCAAGTGCCTTAGGCACTATGCTACCAGAGCTCCTGAATTAATTTTTACACGGTCACAATTTAATGAAGCACTAACTGTTTGTTTCCAAGCATGTAAAGTGGATGTTTAAATTTTTCAGCACTGATTGCTCTAAAGGAATACAGAGCCCCTAAATGAATTTTGGTATCCCAACATTTTATACATAGGATTTCTCATATTTCACTATTATTGATTATATATTTGTTTTCCAAGATTAGATTGTAAGGAGCTGTGTGAAGAAAATGTCTTAATCTTCTTATTTCCCGAGTACTCCTCATGTAATCTTTGGCTCATAGTAGGTGTTTGGGACTCTTGGGGTAAATGTTGCGAGGGAGAACTTGGGAAGCATAGGCCTTGGTGAGAGAAGTTGTTGTGTGTGTGTGTGTGTGTGTAAGAGAGAGAGAGAGAGAGAGAGAGAGAGAAAGAAAGAGAGATGATTCAGTGGTACTGGGCATCTGAGGAATTGGAATAGGAATAAAAGGTAGAGGACTTTGGTGAGTCACATTTCACTGTTTTAGATTTGTTCTAGGCCAGTAGTAGGACAAATTCTTAACTTATCCAGTCTCAAACTTGTTTTGTTGTTTTCCTAAAATCCGTGTTTGTTGTTGTTAGGTGCTTTGAGTTGATTCCGACTCACAGCAACCTTATGGACAACAGAATGAAACACTCCCCAGTCCTGCACCATTCTCACAATCTTTGCTGTGCTTGAGCCCATCATTGAAGCCACTCTGTCTCAGTCCATCTCATTGAAGGTCTTCGCCTTTTTCACTGACCCCGTACTTTACTAAGTGCAATATCCTTCTCCAGGGACTGTTCTTTATGACCACATGACAGAAGTACGCCAGACAAAGTCTGACCATTCTCGCTTCTTAGGAGCATTCTAGCGGTACTTCCAAGACAAATTTTTCATTCTTCTAGCTGTCCATGGTATTTTCAGTATTCTTCGCCAGTGCCACATTTCATATGCATCAATTCTTTGGTGGTCTTTCTTATTCATTGTCCAGTTTTCACATGCATATAAAACTAATGAAAATACCATAGCTTGGGTCAGGCATACCTTAGTCTTTAAAGTGACATCTTTGCTCTTAAAACTGTTGAAAGAGGTCTTTTGCAGTAGTTTTTTTCCCAGTGTAGTATGTCAAACGACTTCTTGAATGTTGCTTCTCTGGATGTTGATCCATGTTTAGAATTTAATATCAGTTCCTAAAACCTATACTTATGGAAGGCTACAGTAGATCCAGCATCTCAAAAACATACACATTCAAGTTTATAATGTAGTTTATGAACTTTTACTTAACAAAGCCCATTAGGTTTTTCTTAGATTGATGTGAGCTTGATTTGTTATGCCAGGTGTACTGGTAGGAATTAGAAGTATTTTCTTAAAGCAGTTCACAAAATTATATCCAATTAATGCACTGTCTTGTGATGGTCATGATATATTTTTGATCACATTTATCTGTTCATTCAGTACATATTTGAGTATTCATTAAATGCCATCACTGTTCTTTTAGGCACTGGAGTTAACAGCAGTGAACAAAACAGAAAAAGTTCCTGCCCTCCTGGAGTTTATGTTTTAGTGAGGGGAGATAAAAAATAAAAAGTAAGATAAGTCAGGTAGTGATAAAAACAGTTGGGAAAAATAAAGGTGGAGGATAAAAATAGAGAGTTTTGTGTCTTTGTTAGACAAAGACAGAGTTTTGTGTAGGTAGGTATACACACATGGTAATTTTAAAGAGTAGGGTTTTCATGGAAAGCCTTTTTGATAAGCTTTGAGCAGAGAACTGAAGAAAGAAAGTAGATCGTATGTATCTATTCTGGAGGAATGCTCCAGGGAGAGGAAACAGTAAAGACAAAGACAAAGAAGCACATTTGTGACGAATTTGTGAAACAGGGAAGCCAGTGTGGCTGAAGTGGAATGAGTAAGAGGGGAAGAGAGTGATAGAAGATGAAGGAGATGGGGCAGACCCTGTAGGTTCTTAGAGACCGAGGTAATGACTTTGGTTTTTCTCTGAAACAATCTGCTTTGACTTAATCTTTTGAAAGGATCGTCCTTGCTGCTGTGTTGAGAATGGACTATAGTGGAAGCAGGGAGAGTGGAAGTGATAGGAAAGGGTTAGGTTAAGGACATATTCCTGATGGATTGGAAGTGAGGTGTGAGAGAACGAGAGTAACTCAAGGATAACAGTCAAGGTTGTTTGCCTGAACAACTAAAAGGATAAAATTGCCATTTATAGAGATGACAAGACTTCAGGACAATCAGGTTTGTGGGGAAGTGGGATGGAAATCACAGGGTTTTTCAGTGGTCATGTTATGTTTGAGATGAAAATTAAAACATCTGAGAGGTAACCACCACAATTACTGGAATGAGAGATACAAAAGCCTAACTGTTGAATGGCAATTGGATGATTTCTAGGTTTTGGCTATTACAGATAAGGATGCCATGAATATTCATGTATAGGTCTTTGTGTGAACATTGGTTTTTAATTTTTTTGTACAAATACCTAGGAGTGGAATGAGTGACTGAATTGTGCAGTAGATGTATGCTTAACTTTTAAGAAATTACCAAATTATTTCCCAAAGTGATTCTACCATTTTACATTCTTATCAGCAGAGTTGCAGTCAACATATGGTATGATCACCATTTCGTATGGTTAGTCTTTTTTAATTTTAGCCATTCTGGTGGGTGTCAAATGGTATATCATTGTGGTTTTGGTTTGCATTTCATGGCTACTACTCTGGTGTTTCACCTTCATAAAACAAAACAAAAAAAACAAACCCATTACTATAGAGTTAATTACAACTCATAGTGACCCTATAAGACAGGGTAGAACTTCCCTCTAGGGTTTCTAAGACTAACTTTTAGGGAAGCAGACTTCCATATCATTCTCTCACAGAGTAGCTGGTGGGTTTGAACCTCCAACCTTTTGGTTAGCAGCCAAGCACTTAGCCACTTAACCACAGTCTGTGTCACCAGAGCTCTAGCCTCTTATCTGGACTCCTTGCTTTACCACATAGTCCATTCTCAAGTACTTATTTGCCATCTGTGTATCTTCTTGGGTGAAGGATCTGTTCAAATCTTTTTAAAAATCATTTAAAAAAACATATTGAGTTGTCAGATTTCTTTAACTCCTAGATATAAGTTCTTTATCAGATACATCAGAAAGTATTTTTTTGTTTGTATGAAAAAAACAATTTCTATCAACTTTATTTCTGTATTAAAAAGATCACTTTATTAATTTATTTGCACTAAATAAAACTGGATTTTAGGATTGTATTTTCTTATAGTAACATGAATCATAGGATAGAAGAAGAAAAATTCTGCTTTCTGATGTGTCAACTTCTTAAGGGAAAGTATAGAATTATGATCTTGAATTGTCAGCAAATAAGAGTGCTATATTTAAAAGTGCTTGTGCCTGCCTTTCTAAAATGCCTAATTACAAGTACATAAAATATAGTTACTAGGTCCTAACGAAATTTACAGAATTTTCATGTATTTTTTTTCAGTGATTTCAAATAATTATTTCTTAGATAATGTTTCAAAGTATAAAAAGGTGTCCTAATTTTTTTCTTTACAAAGTAAACTTTAAAAAAAAAAAAAAAAAAAAAAAAACAGAACATAGGGATTAGCAAAAGATTTCTCAGCTTTACTAATATATATGAAAAACAATTTTAATTATACTTAAATTTATACATGTTAACAGTTCTATTGTTAACCTGGGGAAAAAAGTAGCAAAACATTACATTAAAAAATTTAGACTGTCATTTGCAAAAGGACAACAAAATAGTTTAATTTCTTTTACCTTTGAGTAAGCAACATTTGAAAGCATCTTATTTTTTCATTAAGATCATTGTCACATAGTATGTTTATATGATATCTGTAGCTATATGTATAGTTACAGTTTTTATTTTATTTTAATTAAGGTCTTAAATTACCTTGATCCTATCTCAGGTTCTGTATCCTTTTTTGAATATAAACATTTTTACAACTTTTGAGAGATTCATTTCAGCTAAGTGTTTTGGAAAGGCTAAGGGTAATTTAGTTAATGCGTTTAACAAATGAGAGTAATATAATAATGTGGATAAAACATTTGCAAATAATTACCCTGAGAGAAAAAAATTATGAGTGTAAAAAAGAACCATATCTGAGTCACTTTGCAAACATACAGAAAATGAAAATTGTCTAAAAATTACCTTGTTTTTCAAAATTCACGTTGGAAATTTACTGATACGCAGTAATAACGTTGACTTTTTTTCCCCCCAGATATGGCCGCGTGGAAAGTGTCAAAATTCTCCCCAAGAGGGGATCTGAAGGAGGAGTGGCTGCCTTTGTGGATTTTGTGGACATCAAAAGTGCACAGAAAGCTCACAACTCAATCAACAAAATGGGAGATAGAGACCTACGCACGGATTATAATGAACCAGGCACCATTCCGAGTGCTGCTCGGGGATTGGATGATACAGTTTCCATAGCAGCTCGTAGTAGAGAGGTTTCTGGGTTCAGAGGAGGTGGTGGAGGGCCTGCTTATGGCCCGCCACCATCACTTCATGCGCGAGAAGGACGTTATGAGCGGAGACTTGATGGGTAAGTTCCAAGGTTTCTGTAGGCAGGTATTTTGTATTTGATTTGGTGAGAAACAGAAACTCATAATTAGGGGCCCCAGATGGATTTAAAGTTTTGGGCATTCTGAATGTTTCCTAATTTGGGTTGGAAACAGAAGTGATTTCTATCCCAGTGGCTGGTATCTTATGGAATCATAGAGGATATTTCCTGCAGCTGGTTGGATATCTACTCTTGAGATAAGGTGGTGGAAGATTTCTTATGGAAGCATCTTTTTTGGAGTTACCAGTCTTCTAGAATTAATGATTCCCTTTCTTGGATAATGTTAAGGCCTTCCTTGGATATATCCTTTCTACCTGATGGAGCTATGTGGCTACAACTTTTGTGGTTGTACTATATGGAATATTTTCGGAATATTAGCGCCTACAGATTATTTTAGAAGTTGCTATTTGCTTCTCAGTTTTCACTACTTGAAGTTTACAAACAAATTGGATTGTCATGCACATAAAATCTAGTAGACCATAATTCAACCGCTTGGATTCTACAAACAATACTTAAACCTGGAAATGTGTACTTGGATGAAGAAGCTAGAAGGCAATGTTTGATTTTTTTCCATTTTGGATCTACATAATTTCCATGTTGGAATTATACCTCTTGATGGAACGGGGAGAAATTGAGATGATGGATGTTCCTAAACCCTGGAATATAGCCATTCTTTTCGAGTTGTTGGAATGTATGGGATGTCGTACAATCAAGACTCCATTAGTCCAGGGGAAGAGGATTACTATCTTGTTTCTTAAGCAGTTGCTGTCCAATTAAAGGTACTTTAGCTCCGAATACATGGTGATCAGTGTGGATACAGCAATCAAAATTGACTGGGCTGGATGGCTACAAAGGTGAACTGTTGGCAAGCAACTGCACATTCTTCATTTGTTGGAATTGTAGAGGATATTTCTGCCAGCTGTCTGATTCATACTTAGAACTGGAAATTTTATAAATGTGGATCAATTTCTAATTGTCTACTATCTCAAGAAAGAAGTCTGGGGGTTTGAGAGTTACAGTTTATCTGGGACTACTTGCTTCCGGTGGAATTATTTTGTCTGGTCACTAAGATTTTTTTTTTCTGGTGGTTCATCTAAATATCATTTGACACCCTTGCCCATTAAGAAGGTGGATTACCCCCATAAGAGGGGCCAAAATTGGGGAAGTTATGTTCACAATTCTCTCCCTAGATTTAATTGGGATTATAGGTCGTGTTTCCACACTTGGAAAAGGTTGGTATGTCCTGACCTGTGTATATTAGCCCCTCTCCTAACCCAAGTCAAGCTCTCTTTCTTTTTCCCACTAACTCTAGAAGTATTTAGTACTAATAGATGATTCAAAGAATAGCCATTAGATTTCAGCTCTGCTGGCTCTTGTGCTTGCCTTCTGTACCTTCCTAATGGATAAGAACCTTGCATATTTATTTTATATATATATATATATATATATATATATACACACACACACACACATATACACTCATATATACACACATATACATATATATGTATATATGTAGTAATTCTAAAACTATTGCCTATTGTTCCTGTTATATAATTAAAAAACAAAATGCTTTCACTGATTAACATTTGATAGGGTACTAAATTATTTATGAAATTTTGTTTTAAAGGAAAGCCTCTTCTTTGTTAGTCATTGAAACTCTATCCCGGTTCCAGAATTGTAGCTAATAAAAAAAGAGAAAGTTATTTAATGCAGTGTAAGTAGAAAAGATATTTGAATTTTTTGCCATGCCACTTGCTTTTCATAGTAGCAGCAGAAACAACCTATGAAGGTACAGTTGCTACTAAATTAAATAGTGGTTGAGAATGAGGCTTAGTAAGAGATCTGGATTTATGCATATATTAAGGGTATATTATTAGTTGTAGAATTTTTGCCACATTTTATTGGGGGAGATTCTTAATTCTGTATCTTTCATGATATCTCTAATTTTTTTGATAGATGATAGACCAAAAGATGAAGTTAAAGAAAAACTCAATTGAAATGGTCTTTTAGGAACTCAAGAGCTGAGTTCTAGTTCCCTATTAAAGTAGAGAACTTAAGACTTTAAAAAATATAATTAGAATTAGTTTTTAATATTAGTACATAATTGCATGTGTGTAATTTTAATGTAACAATTTTTGTACCTTTAGGTTGACAGATATTCATATCATACTTAAATATTTTTAAAATTAAGCCACTTTAACCTTAAAGTATCTTATAGCTTCCAGCATAGCCTAATTTCATCATAGACAACTTGAGTATAGCTAAAAGAACATATTTCTTATGAAATACATATATAAACATATCTAAACAAATTGAATCCTGGAATGGACAATTTATTTTTTAAATTATCTGGGATCTAGTAGTATGAGATAAAATAGCCATTATTATTTAATTAGTTTAGTTTACATACAGTAGCATGTGATGATCCATTGTTTCTATTATCTTTACTTATTTTTTTTTAAAAGTTATTGACATTTTTATTATTAAATATGATTATTTGGGCACAGCAATTTATATATTCTAGAAATTTTTACAATTACCCAAGAAGTCAAAAATTAATGAGAAAACTCACACTTAAAATTTTTTTTCTGGACTTCTTTGATAAAAGTGCCTTCCTATTGCTGGGACATGCATTATAGTAGGGCTTTCATGTCTATGTTAAAATGTATCATGGAAATTTTGCCTGAAATAAATTGGCAAAGTAAATAACACTGTGCTATATACTTTAATCAGATGAAAGTGTAGAAAACATTAATATGACAATCTCTACTTATTTGGTTAAACTTAAAGTGAAAAGGAGATGGCATATGTATATTTTTGTCTTCAATTCAGAAAATCCAGAGGAGCAATGACCTGCAGCACTAGTCATGAAAGCCCAATATACTATTAAAACAATGATTGCTCAGCTGTGAAAATAATTTTTCAAGACAAATAAAATGTTAAGCTTGCTTACTAAGTAGGTAAATGCTGTGTAGAAAATGACCAGTGACAAAGACAGTGCTGAAGTGAATGTTTGCATGACTTGCTTTTAGTTTTGCTTGCCCCTTTTTGATTGATTAAATGTTTTTCCCCCCTCCTAAATGCAGGGCTTCAGATAACAGGGAGCGTGCTTATGAACATAGTGCCTATGGACACCATGAACGGGGGACAGGAGCGTTTGATCGGACAAGACATTACGATCAGGATTACTATAGAGATCCTCGAGAGCGGACTTTACAACATGGGCTATATTATACTTCTCGGAGTCGAAGTCCAAACCGCTTTGATACTCATGACCCCCGATATGAACCTAGGGTTCGGGAGCAGTTTACACTGCCCAGTGTGGTACACAGGGATATCTACAGGGATGATATTACCCGGGAGGTACGAGGCAGAAGGCCAGACCGGAATTACCAGCACAGCAGGAGTCGGTCACCACATTCATCCCAGTCTAGAAATCAGTCTCCCCAGAGACTGGCTAGCCAAGCATCTAGACCCACAAGGTCCCCTAGCGGCAGCGGCTCTAGGAGTAGATCCTCCAGTAGTGATTCATTCAGCAGCAGCAGTAGTACCAGCAGTGACAGGTAGGTTAACAGCCTTTTATTATGATAGACAAGCTGTTAAGTAAAACACAATTCTCAAAAGATCAATGGTTGGTGAAGGTAATGGTTTTGTACTATAGCAGTTTTTTTTTTTTTTTTAGAAGAAAGCAAACCTGGATCGTGTGTAATGAGTAAAGAAACATGGTCTAGCAATTATTAGTAGATTGAATTAACCATTCTTTCAAGTGCCTGAAGCTAAGAGATGTTTTGCGAATGGTTTTTTATTCTCAATATTACATTTTATGCTCAATATTAAAATTAAATTGCTAAAAAGGTAGAGAAGTGGTAACTTTAGTTATATAAAATGGTAACTTCCAGTGACATTGACAATGAGTTTTTAATTTCTTAACTGTGTAATACCACCTTACTTTTTATTTTTGTTAAAGCTATTTGGTTTTCAAATAATGTATTAGTGAAGTATATTGTTGGTTCATTTATTATAAATGACTAAATCAACTTATAAACATATTTTAACTAATTTTAACATCAGGATGGTAGCCAATTTTCAAATTCAAATAGAAAAGCTTTCTTTAAATGCAAGTTGTAATTTTATTGTTCATTAAGACTGAGTATATTTATTCTATTAGTTGAGAATTCTTATAGAGGAGTTTTATTCCAAAGACGAAAATAATAGATTGAAAGTAATCTTAATAGGAAACTTGGTTTAGAAGTTAAATATGTGGGTTTTGAAATCACAGATCTAAGTAGAAGGTATAACTTACTGTTATCACAATCTTGAACAAATCACTTAAACTCTCTAGGCCTCGACTTTCTCATCTTTTATACTAGGAACCTTACTTCATAAAGTTACTGTGAAGGTTAAAATGAAAAATACATGAAAATGCTTAGCTTGATACCCAAATTCATTGCTGTCTGTTGATTCCAATTCATAATGACCCTATGGGAATGAGTAGAACTGCCCTGTAGGGTCTCCAAACTGTAATCTTTATAGAAATGGACTACCACAGCTCTCTCCTGCTGAGTGGCTGGTAGATTCAAACCACCATCCCTTTTAATGCAACCTTTGCTTGAAACCCAGTACATGTTAAAGAAATATTTAATAATTGCTCTTAATGATTGTTAGCTATTATTATTACTACCTCACATGTTGATAGTCTTTGGACAAAGAAATTGGTTACTTTAATTCATTCCCATTTCCACTTGTTTGACCTCTTAATTCCAGATATCCTAGTTTTAAATTTAGGTGGTATATATTTTAAATTTATAGGATACAGATCTTTTGACCTGATTAAGTTGCTTGGACTAGTTATTTTTCTTTTTGTATTGCCTGCTTAGAATCAGTTTAAAAATAGTAGATAGTCATATAATTGAATGACTGCTTTTAGGCCTACTACATTTTCTAAATTAAAATAGTAAATGCAAACATGATACATATTTATCTTGATCTTCATACATTCTGAAAGATGCAGTATGGTATAATGAAACAAGCATTTAATTGAAGAGGTCAATTAGGCTCTGGTTCCAGCTCTAAACCATAGATGAAACCCAGACGCTCTCTTGATCTCATGTGGTGTACTGGTCTATGTAAATAGTTGATGAGATCCCTTTGAACTCTATAAACTGTTTATAAAATCTTGTGTCACACTTTACATAGTGTTATCTAAGATACTCAAGTGTTAGCCATTTTCCCCAAATCTACTTTATTAAAGGATTGCTGCTACATTCAGTTGGATCTAAACTTACTGAAAAGCCAATCTATTATACAGGTATTGAAGTTAGAGGAGAAACAGTGATACAGGACCTTCATAATGCCATTGTGCTTTGGTGGAAGTTACAATGATTTTGAATTAGAGGTTTGAATCCAGAAGTGATCTGATGACTTTGATGGAGCTGTTTATCTAGTTGGGGAAAAGCATCTGTTTGCTTCTGAATATTTATTTATGACCAGAAGACAACTGCAAATGGGCAAGGTTTACTTAGAAAATATACATGAGGAACTAAATTACAGTTAAAGAGTTGGTGATCAAAAGGACTTATAATGACTACTATATCAAGTTATGGGAGCTCTGGTGGAATAGTGCCTAAGGCATTTGACTGCTAACCAGGAAACTGGTGGTCCAAACCCACCAGCCACTCCTCAGAAGGAAGATTAGGCAATCTATTTCCCTAGACATACCACCATGGAAATCCAAGGAGGGGTAGCTATGAGCCGAATCTACTCGATGGTGTGAGTTTGGTTTTGGTATATCAAGATATGATAACTAGATTTATATCACAGAATGCAACCTGAAGGCTTGGAGGTCCTAATATGACCAGTGGAAACATTTAGTTTTGCCTTTCATAGTATTTTAAATTTAAATTATTGTCAGTGCTTGACAACTTGAAACTTCACCTAAAAGTCCAGATTTTGGGCTCCATGTGAATTTATCATCTCTCCTTTGCACTGTAGGGTATCTGAGAGGGCATATAGATACCGAAATTTGCTGGTTTATGGCAGCTCCTTCCCTTGGGCTGACAGATTCTTGACTCTGTGTTTCTTTCTCCCTTTCTTATGTCTTCTTTTGTTTAAATGTTAATTTTTTTCTTCAGTAAGATTATAGTACATTTACTTAGGTTATAGGTCTTTTTCCATATTTAGTCATATTTTTCAAGATTAACAGATTTAAGTCTGATATTTACGGACTGCTTTTAGAATGAGTTTCTTGAACCTTATCCATTAGCTTATTGACTCCTAGTTTCACTGAAGTGACAACTTATATGTAATGACAATTTTTGTATCTACACACAAAAAGAAAAGTGAGAGAACAGAGAAAGAGAATTATTTTGACTGCTGAGGAGATGTGGGAGGTGGCATTTGGTTGGGCCATGATGGATGTGATGAATTGTAGAGGAGATGAGCTTTAGGCTAGATAGGAAACACTGTGGGCAAAAGCAGCAACCGGAAGTGAAGAGATGCAAATGGATGGAAGAATATTTTGGAAACAGCAAATAATTTAGAATGATTTAACCATGCTAAGGTGGGGCAATCCTACTTCCGTAGTGATACTGCCTCGGAAACCCAAGGAGGGGTCGCTATGAGTCAGGGCCGACTCGATGGCACATAACATAACAACAACAACAATGATGGAAAGATGAGTTGATGAATGATTTTGAGAGGGAACATAGCTTGTTGAGATCTGTACTTTACAAAAGCAACTGTTGTTGTGTTGTTGTTATGTGCCCTCGAGTCGGACCCAACTCATAGGACCCCTCCTTGGGTTTCCGAGGCAGTATCACTACCGAAGTAGATTGCCCAACCTTCCTTCCGAGAAGTGGCTGGTGGGTTTGAATCACCAGCCTTCTGGTTAGCAGTCAAGTGCCTTAGGCACTATGCTACCAAAGCAGCTAGTAGATTAGAATAAGAAGATTGGAGCCTGGGATTCCAGTTGGTAGGGCTATTTTTCAGTAATTTAGAGAAGGAAAACTACAACTGTAAGAATGCCTAACTTGAGATAGGTGAAGGAGATGTTTCAATAAGAACCAGATTATGCTGATTTATGAAAAAGAAAGTGAAATTTTGGTTATTTGACTGAATGATGGGTCTTTTGAGGCTATCCTCTAAGTACAGGATCTGATCATTTTTATGTACACTGCAAAGCCTAGTATATTGCCTTCCTCAGACTACATGTTCAATAAGTATTTTAAATGTTTAGGTACAATTCTTAGTTAACATGAAGGATAAAACAAAATTGATGTAGATAGCTAAAAGAGTTAGTCCTTAAATTGTAATTGGAGCAAGTTCACAGAAATAAAATCCTCTAATGTTCAGAGCATGTCCATTGTCCCTGAGTTCAGACTCTATTTTATGAATGTCTTCTTTTCCTTTCTAATTATATTGATTTCAAAGTATAATATTTTGAGATGTTATATAAATTCAACTAAACATTCAATTTCCTTTTGGAAGAAATACAGGGTTTTTTTGGTTTTTGTTTTTTACATTGTGGTTTGGATGGAAGTTTACAGAGCAAATTAGTTTTCCATTCAACAGTTTATACACATTTTGTTTCATTGCAATTCCCTTAATGTAACAGCACTCTTCCCACTTCCTCCCTGGGATCCCTTTCCATCCTTCCTTCTTTCCTGCCCCTTCCTGTCTTCTGAACTTTGGGGACAAATGCTGTCCTTTTTTGGTCACTAGTGTTTAATTGTTCTGAGGAGTACGTTCCTCATGAGTGTTATTGTCCACTTTATAAGCTAATTAAGTTATTTTTTTGGTGATCTTTGTAACTGTAGAACTTTGAAGCTGTTATATTCCTAAGTCCTTTAAAGATTAAAATCAGCATTTTTATAGTGGCAAAATATAACTTGGTTTTACTTACAGAAAAAGTTTCAGTTCTGGCTGGATGACTGACTGGGAAATTAATCAAACCCACCAGCCACTCCTCGGAAGGAAGGTTGGGCAATCCTACTTCCGTAGTGATACTGCCTCGGAAACCCAAGGAGGGGTCACTATGAGTTGGGGCCGACTCAACGGTAAATAACAACAACAACAACTATCCCCCTTAATTGTTACAGTTTCGGTGAACAGATTCCTAGCAGTGCATTTCTAATGAGTAAACATTGGATTAATGGTAGTCTAGTTGTGAAGTCCTTATAAATGATACGCCTACTGTTTCTGCAAAACTCTTCACAGTATTTAACTGAGAATTAAGGCTTCATGGCATAAACTTTCCAGTGTACCACCCTGTGCTGCTGCATCTCTTTCTTTATTGGGACCATTTAATGAATCACTTTTCTTTTCAGCAGAAAATTTTAAATATGTAAATTGCACAAAAGTATTTGTTTTAAAAGCCCTTGATTAAAGTTGAGCATATTAATTTCCCTGATTCTCTATCATTGGATGTCTTTTTTTTTCCCCTCCTCAATCTATACAGGCTTTAAAAAATGGAAATTTTTTTATTGTGATTTGGGTGAAAGTTCACAGAGCAAATTAATTTTGCATACAATAGTTCATACACATTTTGTTTCATGACATTGAGTATAATCCCTATAATGTTCTCTTCCCACTTCTTCCCTGTGGTGACCTTTTTCCCTGTGTCCTTCGTTCCTGCCCTCTGAGCTGTCTCCCTGTGCAAATACTGCCCTTCTGATCTCACATGGCTGATTGTTCTCAGAAGCTACCTACCTGGTGTAAATGTTCACCTTATAGGCCTGTCTGTTGTTTGGTTGGAAGCCATAGCAGTGAGTTCAATTCCAGGCTTGAAAGATGATAAAGGGCCATGGTCTTGGGGGTTTTACCAGTCTCTGTCAGACCAGTAAGCCTGGTCTTTTTTTATGATTTTGAATTTTGTTCTACATTTTTCTCCCACTCTACCCAGGATCTCCTATTTGATCCCTTTCTGAGTGGTTGACAGTAGTAGCCAGTTCTAGTTCTTCTGGCCTCAGGTTATACATGCTAAGGTTCACATGGTCCACTAGTCCCTTGGACTAATTATTTCCATGTGTCTTTGGGTTTCTTCGTTCTTCTTTGCTCTGGACAAGGACCACTCGTTGCATTTTCAATGGCCACTCACAAGCTTTTAAAAAAGACCCCAGTCACTGCTCACCAAAGTAGGATGTAGAACATGTTTTTGTGTGAAAATTATTTTTTGAAGTTCAGTTTAGTTCATAAGCTTTCCTAGTGTCTTCCAGTAGTTCTGAGTTTTGTTTCTTGGTTGTTCACTTTTATCAGAGCCAACGATGAGCTGGCTCAGGGGTCACTGAACTTGGATAGGGTGTAAAATTACATCTTTTCACTAACCTGTAACTGAAATTAAGCCTTGCCTTCCATTACAAAAGTAAGCAACAAACCACAGTCCTATTAACAGTATATGTGAGTTTGTCACCAGTCTTAAGTCCATAATATCTTAATGTTAATTATAGTTGGCAGATAACTCAGAATTGGGTTTATGATTATCATTACTTTGACATTGTGATGGTTATTATATCCAGTGCAAGGTCCTGTTCTTTAATGGTAATAAAAACATGTTTTACTATATCACAAGGATTGAAAATGTGTTCAATATAATTGGTTTCCTTTTTATTTCTATTTATTTTAGTTGATGTGCTTAAAAGCATTATTTTGAAAACATAGGCTTTACCAGACTGCAAAAAAACAAAAGGATCCCCGGTACCTTTGGTAGCTACAGTTGGCCCATAATTCTGTACCCTTTAAAGGTTTACTAAGTGAATAGGGGAGGAATGGATGAAAGGGTGTTGGAAGGAAGTTAAGATTTGGATAATTGAAAACTTTTTTTGTTCTACCCCTACCTCCAACAGATTACTTCCCTAACTCTCTTTTTAGGCTAAAGTTAACTTTTGAATTTACTTTCAGCCAATCATTCACTTAATAAATAATTCTTTTTTTGTGCACCAAATTTATAGAATACAGTTGATCAGTAGCAGGTTGTATAGGTTCCAAAGAATATAATCAATTTGGATAAAACATTAATCCAAAACAGATAATCTATCTGTGCCTAACTAAGAGTTACCATGTAATTACGTTAATCTGGATCTTTTTCCGGCTTTACCAAGGTAGCTCCATATTCTGCCCCCTTAAAATTTTTTTGGTTTCTAATCAGCCTTTTCCTTTTTGCTCCTTTGAACACTGGTGGTTTGTCTGAAGGGGTGGGGGAAGTATGCTAAGTAACAACAGACATTCAAATCATAAAAACAAACATTTTTATATTTCTAATAAAAATAAAAATACAGATTCAGATCATTAAAATGACTATAGTAATAAAGGTAAGTACGTGAAAATAACAGCAGTGGGTGACATCTCATTGTCTGTTTTATCTCTCTGGCTTTCAGTCAGCCAGTTGGTTTTAAATTATGCTTAGATACCTATTTGAAGAAACCAGAATACTTTCTTAAATAGATTTTAAAAATTAGAATGAGTTGATTTTTAAAAAATGTATTTGATTACATTTCCTCAAATTCTTGTTGTATAGGTGGCACACCAGGAACTCTGGTGGCACAGTGGTTGAAGTAGTCGGCTGCAAACAGTCAGTGGTTCGAACCCACCAGCTGCTCCATGGGAGAAAGGTGTGGATGTCTGCTTCCATAAAGATCTGCATCCTTGGAAATCCTATGGGACAGTTCTATTCTGTCCCACAGAATATGAGTCGCTATGAGTTACAATCGACTTCATGGCAGTGGTTTTTTTTTTTTCCCCACCCCCCAGTTGCTGCACTATTAGAATTTCTTTTGAATTTTCATAAACTCTAAGAATAAGAGAGAAACTTGGTGACAGAAGGAAAAAAAGAGACACACTTTCTGGGCAGGAAAACTGCTACATGAAATGTTGTTGTTGTTATTTGTCATCGAGTCGGACCCGACTCACAGCGACCCCTCTTTGGGTTTCCGAGGCAGTATCACTCCGGAAGTAGATTGCCCCATCTTCCTTTTGAGGAGTGGCTGGTGCGTTTGAACCGCCAGCCTTCTGGTTAGCAGTCAAGTGCCTTAGGTACTATGCTACCAGAGCTCCCGATATATGAAATAGCGTTTGTAGTACTTGCTAAAAGTAATAAGAAAAGCATACAAAACTTGGAGCAATCAGACTTTTACTTTTTAGTATATATTAAAATATGACATACTTTCTCTAGTGTATTAGCTTTCCATTAAAATAATTTACTTTTTTATTAAAGAATAAAGTTTTCTTATTGCTGATGATATTATTTGTGGTGGTGGTGTTGTTATGTGCCGTCGAGTCGGATCCAACTCATAGCAACCCCTCCTTGGGTATCCGAGGCAGTATCACTACGGGAGTAGGTTGCTCAACCTTAGTTTTGTTTTGTTTTTCAATTTTACATGTTTTGAGTAAATTATATCAAAAGTGTTTTTATATAATCCCCACATACACAAATTTTAGACAATTTAAGTTTCTTCCTTAAACCTGAATCATGTGTAAACAATAATTAGCATATCAAAGGAATTCTGGATTTCTGTATCAGACATAGGCTTATAAAAGGGAATATGACCCTGTTAACTAAAAAAGTATTAGCACGACAGTCTCTAGTTTAATAAAAAGCATTTCTTTTTTTAATTGTGATTTGGGTGAAAATTTACAGAGCAAATTCACTTTCCATACAGCAGTTCACACACACATTGTGTCATGACATTGACTACAAATTTACCCCTATGCAACAGCTCCCCTCCCACTTCCTCCCAATAGTTACCTCTTCCCTGTGTCCATCCCTCCATGCACTCCTGCCCCCTGAACTGTCTCCCTGTGCATAAGCAGCCCTTCTTTCTCCCATGATTGTTCTCTCCAAGGAGTGTATCTACTTCAGGTATATGTTCAACCCTTAAAAAAGCATTTTTTTGTTGTTCCACAAAGACCAATCTGTGTATCATTTTATAAATTATCTAGATGCTATAGCTCTGGTAGCATAGTGCCTAAGGCACTTGACTGCTAACCAGAAGGCTGGTGGTTCAAACCCACCAGCCACTCCTCAGAAGGAAGATGGGGCAATCTACTTCCGTAGTGATACTGCCTTGGAAACCCAAGGAGGGGTCGCTATGAGTCGGGTCCGACTCAACGGCATGTAACAACAACAACATAGGAAACACATTTTCTAAGGGAGGGACTTTATTTAAATATCTTTTCTTCTTTTCATGAGGAAATTGTGTACTTCTCTCATTTTAGTTAGGAGAGATGATTTTCTTCCAAGTTCATGTAGAATTTTTTAAATTGCTGTCACCTTGATGCCTTGTAAAAGAATATAGATTAGGCTGAAAAGGTGAAGGGGGAACCATTGTGATTGTGGCATTACACATATCAAAATGACAGTGACAGAGTACCTCTCTTCTCCTTTTTACAGGAATGCTTAATCAGGTATTGGGTGGGTGAAAGAATGCTCATTAATACTTGGCTATACAATTTGCTATAATATGTATCATGTGCTGGAAACTGCCAGCTATGAAAGCAGGTTTAATATGTAAAGAACGTAAGAGTTTCCTAAGTGATTAAAAGTTAAAAATTGGTGATTTTTGTAGCACTGGTAAAATTTTGTGGTGTGTTGGTAGTGTTTAGTCAAGAACACATTTGTCTGAATTTCAGATATCAAAAGTAATCTTAGCTATAGTTATGGATAAACTAAAAATTTCTGGATTCAGTTGGAGATAACAAAATTTTCTTTTGCTGCATTTTAATTTCTTATTCTCCAGTGTGCTTTGTTCCATCAAAAAAGCTTACTCATTGATTTTGTAACAGAAAAAAATTTACTACCACTAAAAGTAGTACATTTTAATCTCTGAAAAAATGATGTAACTGAATTTAAACCTTATTTGGGAAACTGATGATTAGAAACCATGACTTTTCTCCCCAGCTTTTCTGTTACTAGGATTGAAGTGAAAGTAGAAGTTAATGAATTTGGTTTTACTGCGTGATACCAAGCTTTCCCCTCTTTACTACTGTGATTATACTTGCTTATTATAGATGAAAAGCTTACATTGAAATGGGATTTTTTTTTGTTCTTTGGTTGTGTAAAGAGAAAATGATATCTGTACTCAGAGACCATTGACAAACATTAGACCATTGTCAATTATTCTGAACTAAAATGTGAAAATCAGTAGTATATGTTGATTTTTGGAATTACGACAGATGAAGTGTGTGTTTTAGGATCATTCAGAACACTTTCAAGGAGGGACAGTAAAGGGTTAGCAAAGCCTTTAGGAAGCTAAAGTCAAGGATAATAGATACGTACAATGGATGTGTCTTAATTTATCTTTTTGCCCCTTATTTTACTTAAAATTAAAATATTTGCACTTTTACTTTAAACTTACGTTAAGATACCATGTGTTGCATTTCAGATAGCTGATTTATTTCTGGATTTCACAAACCATTCTTTACCTGTTATATTATTATTTTGTTTGTCTGCCTCAATTTTACCTTTTTGGATCATTAAAATTATCTGAGATTTGCAAAAGGTAGATAGGTTTTGCTGAAAATCACTGGTATAAATAAAATGTGTTCTTAACCTTTCCAGGTGTTAAATGAAATTTCTATTTTGAAAATTGCTACTGTTCTTTGTGATGGACTCCAATAAAAGACAACTAATGGTTTTATTGACTGAATATGATTAAATATTCTCTCTCTTTAAAAATACTTGTATCTGAATTCTTAAAAATGTTACCTAGTGCTTAAAGAGGACTTTATAGAGAATAGAGAACAGTAGGTATACTAGTGTCTGCAATCCTAGAGGAAACTATTAGACTTAAAATGCACATTAGGTCTTGCCTCATTTTGAGACGTTGTCTTAAATAACTATTACTTTCCAAAGAAATTAGCATTTGTTCATTTCCTACTTAATGCAGTTTTAGGGTTGTTTGGCAGCATGTAATAAATGCTTAGGAAAGAAGTGTACCAAAATACATGTGTGAGTTTCCATTCCCATCAGTGGTAGGCAAACTGCAGAGGTCACTGACGTTCCCACATTTTTGAAACACATTCCTTTCTAGACCACTGTGTAGTTTGCTTTGTTTGGTATTGTGCAATACATTACAAACAACCTTTTGTCTTTTGGGGTCATGTTAGGCAGCCAAGGTTCTTTTGTACTAAATATGGAAAATGGAAAAGTGTTTTCTTTCTAATTGCCCTGGTGGACTCCTGTTATAGAAATCTATAAAGTAGATTCATTTCCTTTCTAGTTTTCTTTTTTCATTAGACTTTTGAGAGGTAAAGGTGTGTCAGCATTAGGGTTCTGAATGGAATAGGGAGTCAGGTTTTTTTTTTTTTTTTTCCCCAAATTGTGATTTGGGTGAAAGTTTACAGAGCAAATTCACTTTCCATACAGCAGTTCACATACACTTTGTCTCATGACATTGACTACCACAGTTTTTTAATTTTAAACACATGCTAGGGCTGACCCATACATGCTCCATATTAAGAACTCTGCTCTCATTTAAGATGATCTGCTGCTAGAAATGAAAGCAAAGTAGTTCTGAGACTAAATGCAGAGAGCTTATTGTGTACTGCTGGGACAGCCACTGTGTCTGAATATTGGGGGAAAACTAGGAATGCTTGTTTGTGACTCGAACCAGCCTGAACTGGAACCATCCTGTTTGAATTGGCTGCTTGCCACTTCCCGGAGGCTTCCTTATTCTACCAGACTTCCTGCCCAGTCCTCAGCCTAGAGGGATGAGGAGGAGTAGGGGAGGGGAGAGGGGACCTGGGAGTTTGCATAGTGATTGGTGAAGACAATACTCTCAGTGCTTAGCTGTGAATTGGTTACCAGTAAACTCTGGGTTGTTCCTAAACAAAAACAAAAAACCAAACCCATTGCTGTGGAGTCTGTTCTGACTCATAGGGACTCTATAGGACCAGGCAGAACTGCCTCATAGGTTTTCCAAGGCTGTAAATCTTTATGGAAGCAGACTGCCTCTTCTTTCTCCCACAGAACACAGAATGGCTGGTGTGTTTGAAATGCCAACCCTTTAATAACCTGTGTGCTAGGAGGAGGTACTTTAGCTAACAAGAGTAAACACTGAAGCTGGTATGAGTTGTGCTATTTTCAATACATCTTTTCCTTCTATGTGCTTGCTTTAAACTAACTTTTGGCTTCTGCCTTTTAGAATCTAACACTTGAAAAAACAGCTTCTAACTCTACCTCATCTTAGGTATATCTCAACATAGTCTGTATTTGGTAACAAGGAATTTATTACCAAAGTGCTCAGAAACTGCTTTTAGTTAGCTTCTTAGTAAAAAACTGTCTCTTCTTTTACCCTTTTTCACTTGAATTGTGCTAGAGTTTATTTTGGCTTGATTGTTAGGTAGAAGGAGTGGAAATAGATTTGGGAGATAAAGTTGTGACTTGGTATATTGTGGGTTTTAATTTAACCTGAATGTAAATTTTCTTTTTCTTATTAAAAATTATTGCTTAAAAAATTAACAAAAAGTAATTCAGCAGATTACAATTTCAAACAAAAAAATGCCATGCTGAATTGTATTTGTTTGACTTAAAAGCAAATGTGTAATTTGTTTAAAAAGACAGTTGTTGTTGTTTGCCATCGAGTCAGACCTGACTCATAGCGACCCCTCCTTGGGTTTCGAAGGCAGTATCACTAGGGAAGTAGATTGCTCAACCTTCCTTCCGAGGAGTGGCTGGTGGGTTTGAACCACCAGCCTTCTGGTTAGCAGTCAAGTGCTTTAGGCACTACACTACCAGAGCTCCTAAAAAGACAGTTGTTGTTGTTGTTGTTATGTGCCTTTAAGTCAGCCCTGATTCATAGCGACCCCTCCTTGGGTTTCTGAGGCAGTATCA
>NW_006921875.1:3759667-3770141 GCF_000298275.1 Orycteropus afer afer
GGATTTGAACCGCCAGCCTTCTGGTTAGCAGTCAAGTGCTTTTAGCCACTATGCTACCAGAGCTCCCCAAAAGACAGTAGTATGTTTAAATTGCAGATTTTTAGTGCCATGGCTACTATGTTGTGCATAAAACTTCTTTTTAACCTTGTCTCAGAAATAAGGAGTTAAGTGATTAAATATGACTTAATTTCTGATCAGATAACACCCCAAAGTTTATGAATATTAGAGTAAAACCACAAATAAAAGAGTAAGTTTATTTTTGTCTTACTGGATGCCAGTAAGATATAAAAGCATGCATTTTAATAACCTCTGCTTGTATTTTAAACTTTTAGATTGAGAAAACCTCTGTTAGTTATTTTTACTTATGGTCACAGTTTACTCAGTGCAGTTTTGATGGTCTTGTTATCTTTCACCCTTTCTGGGTTGTTTTCACTTTGGAGGCATTCTGTGGTCATTCTCAGGAGCCATGGTATAAGTATCATCTTGCTCTGAACAAGTACCTTCACAGAAATAAAGGATGATGGTGTATTCTCATTTTAAAAATAAATAAATCATTAGCATTTCCTAAAGTTCAGAATTGGGAGCTCTGTTGACATAGTACCTTAAGGCATTTGACTGGTAACCAGAAGGCTGGTGGTTCAAACCCACCATCTACTCCTTGGAAAGAAGATTGGGCAATACTTCAATAGGAATGCCACCTCAGAAACCCAAGGAGGGCTTGCTGTGAGTCAAACTGACTTGACTCCACAGCATTGAGTTTGGTTTGGTTTGGGTTTTAAAGTTCAGAACAAACCGAGATTTCATTACAAGCATTCTCTCCTCCAAAAAAAATTAAAAAAAAAAAAAAATTTTTATTAAAAGATCTGT
This sequence comes from Orycteropus afer afer, assembly GCF_000298275.1. Taxonomy (NCBI): domain Eukaryota; kingdom Metazoa; phylum Chordata; class Mammalia; order Tubulidentata; family Orycteropodidae; genus Orycteropus; species Orycteropus afer. The sequence continues at coordinate 3,760,535 of NW_006921875.1, forward strand.
GTCTTGGAGTATAGAGAACTGTGTGATTACCTTTATTTATAAAAAGTAGTTTTGTGGCAACTTCTGTGAAGAATGAAAAGAGTGCCCTATCTTCTGGTCATTTATTTACTTAAATTATTATTAGTCTTTCATTAAGTTATACGCTCCAAGAGTTTACTGCTGTTAGTAAATTAAATAATCTCACCCCCATAGGACATCTTCCTAAATCTATGTTGTACATAAATGAACTTCTTCTTTCCAGACAGACAAAATAATAATGTATTTTAAAATTTACTCTGCAAATTAGAGAGTTTTCTCCCAAGAAGTGGTATATTATAAAAATATTTCTTGGTTGTAGAAGAGGAGCTAGAAATATAAGTAAGATGAGGTAGTAAAACATTCTTAGAAGTAGATGGGAGAACACTAATATATGTATATGTGTGTGTGTGTGTGTGTATATATATATATATATATATATATATATATATATATAGTTCAATAAAGTATGGCTTAACATTTTTAGAAATTGCCTTAGTTAATATAATAACCATTGGCTTTTTCTTGATGCTATTGCATTTTTAAAACTTTGAACTTTTTTGAATTATTGACATAATTTACCTTGCACCAAATAAGGGATGATTGTTGATTTAATCAACAAAGTTTAAAAAGTTAGAAGTGATGAATACCCTGAAACTAAGTTCTAATTTTTTGTTTTGTTAATTCCTCTCTATTCTTAAAGTAGAAATGTACACTTTAGGGATCATTTTGCTTACTTGTCAGAGCTGTCTGAAATTATAACAAGAAATATATATAACTTTATCAAGATGATAGCACGGCATTAGCTTTTCTTACTAGTTTTTATGCTATTGGTAGTTGTCCTTGAGTCCATTCTGACTTCTGATGACCCCATGTGTTAGAGTAGTCTGCACCATAGTGTTTTCTTGGGTGTATAATCTTAAATGGAAGCAGATCCACGGGCTTTTTCTTTTGCAGTACTGCTGGATGGGTTCAAACCGTAAACCTTTAGGTTAGCAGAGTGCAAACTATTTGTGCCACCTAGGGACCTTACATACGGATGGATTAACACAGTGGCTGCACTGATGGGTTAGCTCAAGCATAGCAAGGATTGTGAGGATGGTGCAGGACTGGGCAGTTGTTTTGTTCCGTTGTACATACGGTCGCTGAGTTAGTGGCGTCTTGACAGTACCTAACAACAACAGGGACCTTGCTAGATTTTGTACTGACAGTTATTCTTAGATTTGCTAAACCTCCAAAGTGTTACCTCTCTTAAATAGCATTTCTTTATTAAGCTTCTCACACACACATATTCTGGGCTGTGCTTAAGGGAAACATTGTTTCAGCATTGTAAGCCTTATAATGGCCTTAATGTATTCTCTTACTTAAAGGATGATACACCTATTTATTGAGGAGGTGGTTGGTCTAGATCTGTCCTGCCTAATACTGTAGCCATTAGCCTCATGTGACTATTGAGCACTTGAAATATGTACCACTATTGATGCGTGCCACAGCATGGAGGAACCTTGGAAACATGCTATGTAAAAGAAGCCAGTTCCGAGAGACAACCTGATCCTGTTTATATTAACTGTCCAGAGTAGGTAACTCTATTACAGAGACAGAAAATAGATTAATGGTTGCCTAGGGCTGGGCGCAAAAGGGAGTGGGGGTGGCTGTTAATACATATGAGGTTTCTTTCTGGGGTGAGGAAATGTTCTAAAATTAGATTACATAATGATTGCACAATTACATAAATACACCAAAAACCATTATGGGTGAATTTTATTATGGTATAAAATTATATCAGTTGAACTGTTTTAAAAACGCACATCAAATTTTGAAGACATAATAAAAAACTATCAACAATTTTTGTATTGATTACATGTTGAAATGATAATATTTTGAGTACATTGGGTTACATAAAATATTAAAGTTAGTATTTTTTAAGCTTTAAAAAATATGGCTACTTAAAAATATACAACTACATTTGTGGCTTGTATTACATTTCTATTGGACCCCACTCTCCTAGAAGCAAGCTGTATCGAGCTATAATGCACCATAACAATTTGTGCATCCATTTAATCCTTTTCATTTTGTTTGAAGAAGAGCAGAATCAGTCCCGTCCCTCCCTCTTTCTCTTAAGAGTTCCCCAAATCCCTCATTCTCTTTGAATTTATGGATTAATGGAAAAAGCTGTTGGGAATTTTTGGCCTAAAATATAAACTGATCTACTTCCAGATTCTATCTTTAACAAATTTAGTACTGGTCAGACTAAAATGCATACTGGTTTCCAGGGTGTTTGAGGTGATGTCTTAACTGTTGAAAATGTTTAACATCCCAAATAAATTAATTCAGTCCCCACGATGAGAAAATGAAGTCATCTTAACCAGAACTTTTTTTTAAGAACCTTAATTTGAAAGTAATTTTTGAGTGCTGGTGAATACTTTTGATACTGTTTAATATTAGGTTTCAGGAGCTCTGGTAGCATAGTGGCTAAAGCACTTGACTGCTAACCAGAAGGCTGGCGGTTCAAACCCACCAGCCACTCCTCGGAAGGAAGGTTGGGCAATCCTACTTCCGTAGTGATACTGCCTCGGAAACCCAAGGAGGGGTCGCTATGAGTCGGGTCCGACTCGACGGCACATAACAACAACAACAACTGTCTTTTGGGCAATCCTACTTCCGTAGTGATACTGCCTCGGAAACCCAAGGAGGGGTCGCTATGAGTCGGGTCCGACTCGACAGCACATAACAACAACAACAATATTAGGTTTCAGATGTGTTTATTAACATACAGAGGAATTCTACTTTTGGAATTAAAATAAGACTCATTTAATAAACATCCATCTTGCTTTCAAACATGATTTATATAACCCAAACTAGGGACTCTTTGATTCTTTGATTGTTATGTTAAACGGTGGGGGGAGGGACAGATGAGCCTCCTGAAAATGCTGTGTCATGGTGTTGGAATCATTTTGGACTGTGGTCTTATTTCCACCAGAAGAAACTGTTGTTGTTATGTGCCATAGAGTTGGACCCGACTCGTAGCGACCCCTCCTTGGGTTTCCGAGGCAGTATCATTGCGAAAGTATATTGCCCCATCTTCCTTCCGAGGAGTGGCTGGTGGGTTTGAACTGCCAGCCTTCTGGTTAGCAGTCAAGTGCCTTATGCACTATGCTACCAGAACTCCCAGAAGAAACTGTAGAGAAGTTAATTTAAGTAGAATGGTTTTAAGCTGGAATGTCTTACTAAGTACTTTAGTTATTTACAAATAAGTAAACACTAACTCCTTAATTAATTTAGATGGTGAAATGAGCTCTCTATATAAGAAGGGAACCTTTTAGCAAGTGTACAAAACAATAGAAGGCTTAGGGTTTCTAATAGGAAGTGTTGTTGTTGTTATATGCCATCGAGTCAGACCTGACTCATAGTGACCCCTCGTTGGGTTTCCCAGGCAGTATCACTATGGAAGTAGATTGCCCCCATCTGCCTTCTGAGGAGTGGCTGGTGGGTTTGAACCGCCAGCCTTCTGGTTAGCAGTCAAGTGCTTTAGGCGCTATGCTATCAGAGCTCCTATAGGAAGTGTTAAGTGCCCTCTAATTTCTTGGGCTTGGAACTGCTGTACTGGAGAGTTGATAAGTGGGAAATAGCAAACTTCTTTTTCATTTTGGATAAGGAAGAGAGATGTAATTAGCACCTAAGTTAAACTGGAAAAAGGCAAAAGTTCAAAGTTTAAATTTGCTTATGGGTTGGGTAAAGACTGCAGTAGTTCTACAAGAACATTTGGAATAAAAAACTAAGTTGCTAGTTCATTTTCACTTGATCTGTATATTAGTTTATGCTTTTTTGAAGCATTTTGGTTGTTCATACAATAAATATACCTGACTCTATATACTGTGTGGTTAAGGAAATGAGAAAATCCTGCTATACCATAACTGACAATTTAGGTTTTCTTGTCAGTTGATCCCTTGTGTTAGTCATACCTTGGGTGTTCTAAAGGCTCTGCTTTACCCACTGATACGTTTGTACTGAATATATATCTACAGCAGAATCTGAGCACATGTCTGACTGAAAAAACAAACAAAAAAAAAATTAGAAAAAAAATGGTATGAAGCACTTTGTGACTGGGTCTCTGCTAGGTCATTGTCGAACTCTCAAAATTAACTAGGAAATTTTAAGGCCCAGTTAAATCTGCCAGAAAATAAGTCTCATAATTCTTAGTAATAGATTAATAAGACCGTATCCTCTTTCTGTTTTTGCTGTTGGTATTAGAACAATGGATTTTGAAATGACCATATACATTTCTAATGCCAAAATTTGGTAAGTCTTTGGTATTTTTTTGTAAGCTTTGATTATCCAGCAAGCCTTTCAGAGTCAAGAATTTCTCCTTTGCACAGAAATCCTTAGGAAATGAATCAAGTTTTTTAATGTGAACAATAAAAGCTGATAGCAATAAGAAGAAATATTGTTGGTGGTACATTATGGTTCTCTTGTTTTTGCTAAGAGAAAACTTTGCTGTTTCGTCATTGTTAAATTCAGTTAATCATTCTCATTTTCTTACTAGATCTTTCCCATTAGAAATGTTTAGTTTGGTAATGATAAAAGAAATCAACTGGACCTAAACAAAACTGAAGTTAAAATATTGGTTCCATAATAAAAAATGCATTTTTGCACTTTGATATTACTGTATCCCACAGGTTGCTAATGAACTCAGTGGCTGTTGGTTTGGTTTTGGTTTTTGGGTGTATCAATAGTTTTTCTCATTGATAAATATCCTAGATTTAAAGACTTTCTACAACTTTAGTTTATCTTGGGCTCTAAAAGGCTGATACATTGAGTCCTACAGTGCTTTCCCCATTTCTTTTGTAATAGCTGCACAATCATCAGTTAAAGCTTGACTCATTTCTCTGAAATAATTTCTGTGAAAAGGGTAGTAGTTATCCTTATTTAAAGAATTCACCAGGGTAAGGTAGGTTGTGAGATCCCTTGATTCAACAGAACCTTATTGATAGAAAGCAGCAGGTAGACTTTTACATTGACTGGTTTGGAATCTCTCATCTTTTTCTAAGGATCAAAGAGAAAAGCCCCTTTGTATTTTTTAAAGGTGATGCCTGAAATTACAAAGCCAAATGTCCCACTAAGCTCTTTAATGCAAAGTAGAAGGTGGTTTTTCTTTTCTTTTTTCTGATTTGGGTAAAAGTTTACAGAGCAAATTCACTTTCCATACAGCAGTTCACATACACTTTATCTCATGATATTGACTACAATTTACCACAATGCAACAGAAAATAGAAGTTTTTAGAATTTCTTCTGAACTTGGTGCTTTTGTGAAGGGAGAATCTAACTGTGATACTAAACTACTGCCTTAAATTAGTACATTGTTGGTTTAAAAAAAAGCTGTTGAGCTAAGAAATCATTTTATATGAATGGAGTAGTTTTCATTGATGTAAAACTTTATTAGGATAGCGGTAGCAATACAGTATGTTTCATCCATTATTTGTTTAAAAAGTATATAACACTTTTGTCTAACAGTCCTTTGACCTTGGTATTGACATGGTAAAGCACATGTAAAAAAGCTACTTGCGGTTTCCTTTTTTATCATCTGTTTTCTAAATTCTAGTAGGGCCAAGTTGTTTCAGATCCCAGTTTACCTTTGAATAGTATAATTTTCAGAAGTCAGGCTTTTTTCTTTTTTCCTACAATTTTAGGAGTATTCACACTTTTTATGAAGTGTGATACAGTGCAAAAAGGGCACTGGGCCAGCGTCTTTCAGACCTCCTGTAACTTCACATGGGGGAAGGAGATTCCAAAACAACATCAACAGCCCAAGGCTGATTCCTATGAGGTGGAAGTCAGACATACCCACCACCCTCCAAACTTTTTACCAACCCTGACATGAATTGTTGTGCCTCCCCCCGCCACACACAGTATTCTACTTCTATTAATTATTTCAGTAATTCATCGTGATGTCCACACAGAGCTCTCAGCCAATACTCACCATCGTGGGGTTTATTAGGGAAGCAGCGGGTTACAGTTCAGATTCAGGAGTATTTCAGGATACAGTTCTTCCATCAGGACAGCTTCTTCTCAGCTGTGTCACAGGCACGCTTCCCTCTAGCCTCTGCCCTGCTCGGGGCAACGCTACAAAGCTCTTTTAACTGTACCTCTGCTGCTGCAGTCTCTCTGACGTCTCACCACAGGGATCTCAGGTCCAAGAACACTCCTGGCTGCACTTTATCGCTGGTAGTGAGAGTCCCCTTTCCACCTTTGTTGTTGTTGTTGTTGTTGTTATGTGCCGTCGAGTCAGCCCTGACTCATAGCGACCCCTCCTTGGGTTTCTGAGGCAGTATCACTACGGAAGTAGGATTGCCCAACCTTCCTTCCGAGGAGTGGCTGGTGGGTTTGAACCGCCAGCCTTCTGGTTAGCAGTCAAGTGCCTTAGCCACTATGCTACCAGAGCTCCCTTTAGGAGAGCTCATTTTAAGCCTAGCAAGATGGCATAACTGACCAATCCTCATGTTAGGATTCTGTACACCTTATTTCTATGGTCCCACCCCTGCAAGCATGCCATGTACCTTAATTAATGCTATTAACAAGCTATCCAAACCATTTGGTGGGCCACCAGCCCTGTACATTTGCATTGTCCCACCCAGGTATCTGATGGGAATCACAAAGACTGTGGCTAGAAGAGCCGTATTAAGTAATTTGCTGCCCCACATACATTTTTAGTAAGGAGGAAATCTCAGGATGCATTAAGGTTGCAGCTTAAAATATAGGTTTCTTTTTAAATAAAACAGTGAAGGTAAATAAAGTAGGCCAGGGTGTCTCAACCTCAACACCAGTCACATTTGGAGCTGAATAATTCTTTATTGTAGGGGCTGACCTGTTCCCTGTTTGATAACATCCCTGGCCTCTATCAATTGGATGCCAGTAGCATCCCTCCTCCCCCTCCCAGCTGTGACAACCAAAAATGTATCAGGGCATTGCCATTTGTCCCTTGAGGGGCAAAACCACTCCAATTGAGAGCCACTGATGTATGTAGGTGTTCACAACTATAGGATTTGTGAATGAAATAGAATAGCATATCCAAAGACTCTGGACTTTGTGAGACATTTAAAACAGTTTTTGTGTGTGTGTGTTTTAACTATAGCCTTCAACCCAGAAAATGTTAAATTTCTAAAAATTGTCTTCTAAAAAATTCTACATCACAGAATCCATTAAGTTTTTTTTATAGATAATTAGTAATTGCTTGGCCAGTTTATTAATGAATCATTTAAAGTCCAAGTACTTATTTAGAACAGCCATTATTTTTCTTAAATATTTAATGAAATAACAGGTAAGGGGGGGAAACCCTGTAGTTTGCAACCAAGATAGCAGAAATTTTCTTTTTATTTTTAGATTGAGTTTATTTTACTGAGTTTGGTGTGCTTTCCTAGGCATTACTCTCAATCACTTGCACAATTGAAATGAAGAGTTTCTTTGAGGCCTACCCATTACCTGTCTTGTCACTGTACTAGTCATTTACAATATGAATTTAGTATTTAGACTTTAAAGAAGGTTGATAAGTGAGTAGTTACAGTGCAGAATGATAGGGTGTGAGATAGAAACTGTAGTAAGAGTCTTAGGAACTCACAGTTTAAGGATCAGTGAATTCTGTGAGGTGGAATGGAATGTCAGGAATAGCTACAGAGCAGGATTCAAACATTGGAGCTAATCCTGGAAGGCAGGCAAGGAAGGAAAGGATGAATCTTTTAACAAGAATGGATATGGATAACAAGAATGCTCATGTTGTTGTTGTTGTTACATGCCCTCAAGTCAGACTCGACTATTAGCGACCCCTCCTTGGGTTTCCGAGGAAGTATCACTACGGAAGTAGATTGCCCCATCTTCCTTCTGAGGAGTAGCTGGTGGGTCATAGGCGTGGTATATTTGACAAGAGTGCTAAGCATTACATCCCCAGAATAGTCCCTCATAAGTACTAAGTGCTGCTATTTACACGCAAGAAAATTAAGGATTTGAGGAAGGGGTTTTACCAAGGACTCATATCTAATTTGAAAAAGGTGCCTAGGTGGCTAGAAACTGGTAGGTATCGTGGCTAAGATCATTACTGGGTGGAGTTGGGGAGCTGTGAGAAAGAACAGAGGGAGTGGCTAGAAAATTAATTTGGGGCCAAGTTGTGAGGACCTACCTTATAATGTGGACTTTATTTTGTAAATATATGGGAGCTACAGAGATTGAAGGTTGGCAGTTGGTAGTCATTGAACCCTATCACTGGAATGGACCTTTGAAGGTCATGAGGTTCCCGCTAAGAAGACTGAAGTTTAGCGAGGCAAAGTTGTATATTTTACTAGCCACACATTTGAGCATTTCCTACCCCCTTTTTTTTTCTTCCCTGATAATACACAGAGGCTTGGAGAAAGCTCTGACTCAATTCTGGTTGCACCAGCAGTGGTAGGGTTGAGAATGGTATTGGAATCACATCAGACTGTTCTGTCTACTAAACTAGTTGGGGTAAACTTTTGGTTTGTATTTAACTTTTCAGTTAACTTTTAACATTGTTAAATTATTGAGGTGTTGTTTATTGTGGGTAATACCTAGTAACACTTCCATATTAGAAATTAAAACTTAATTTAAAATATTAATTAATTCATATAACATCAGTGTTTCCTAAAACAAAACAGAAAAAATGTGAAAAGAGTAGCAGTGTTTTACCTTTTTGCAAATCTCCTTTGTGTCCGGTATAGTAAGACAACTGGGGTCCCCATTCTCTGAATAATTCTTTATTGTAGGGGCTGACCTGGGTAGGATGTGTAGCAGCAGTTGAGTGCTTGGCTACTAACTGAAAGGTTGGTGGTTCACATCTACCCAGAGGCTCCTCAGAAGAAAGGCTTGGCAGTCTAATTCCAAAAGGTCCCAGCCATTAAAAACCCTATGGAGCGCAGTTCTGTTCTGAAACCATGGGATTGCTGTAAGTCAGAGTCGACTTTTGACAGCAGCTGGGTTTTGGTAATAAGACAGCTAGATTTTGTTACCTATTTCTACCTTCAAACCTTGTTTTTTTGGTTGCAGTGTGAAAACAATTGGGCTCACACAAACATGTTGTTGAAATAAGGGAGGACTTCATACTTACAGGACTGCTGCACAAAAAAGATATGTTCATCTTGCAAATTTGGACTTGGTGAAAAATGGGATACAGAGGAATTATTAACCTGATGTGGTGATGCATTCCTTTCAGGATTACAGAAATAAGGTGTTTTTTTTTCACCTTATCTGTGAAAAAGCAAAGGACAATGTGCATGTTTTAAATTCTGATGGAAAATCTGCGTTTTGCACATTTTCCCTCTTGACCCAAGTTTATATGTTGATGATGTAGAGAGGAAAAAATGATTAGCTGAAGGGTGGTCTTTGGAGGATTGTCACTTGATATTATGTCTGCTTTTAGCAAATGGGTCCTCTTGGCTGTTTTAATTACAGTTTTCTAATTGCTTTAATTGTTCCTTTAAAAAAAATCCACTAATGCCAGATTTTTGTTTTGCATCTTGTTGTTGTTGTTAAGTGCCGTCGAGTCGTTTCCGACTCATAGCGACCCCATGCACAGCAGAACGAAACACTG
>NW_006921875.1:3771281-3828708 GCF_000298275.1 Orycteropus afer afer
TCTATAATTTCTACATTCTGTGGGATCACCTTTCTTTGGAATGGGCACAAATATGGATCTCTTCCAGTCAGTCTTAATTTGGTTAAATACTTTCAATCTTCCAGCTTTTAAAAACCAACATAAATGCATATTTAACATAATCAAATGTTTACAAATAATACAGGAATACAGAATGTAGAAGTCAGTCATTGACTGTCACTCTTGAGTGAACAAATTTAGCCCTGAGTCATCTTATAAATAGTGTCTTGAACTTTTCAGTGTTAAGAATCAAATGTTCACTGTAGTTCTTTGTATAAAATGCCTATAGGAAGAGGAATGGTTGATTATCTGGCACCATTATTTGGTCTTAAGAGAATGCTGGTGTTCTATATTATATTTGCTTATCAAGAATCGTTATTTAATCAGTTATTTATTTTTATATATCACCATTATGGAAATTCTGATCAGATATGCACCTTAGTTTTCTTAGTAATCTTAATTATAAATTATAAGCAAATAAGTCATTCAGCCTTAATTTTCTTATATCCTTAGGAATACTTAATGACATTTAAATTGAATGTTTTTTCCAAGTTCTTCACCACTTGGAAAGATACTTTTTTTTAAGGATGCTTTTAATTGATATTGAAAATGTAATACTTATGTGCCCAGGTAAATTTAAAACTGACATTCTTAGAACTATTAGTCATACACCCTTATCACTACTACTTTAAGACAGCTTTGATTGGAGTAGCTTCTAATTAACCACTCTTAGCTTTTTAGGAACAACTGGAGTTCTGGTTAGTTGCTGTTGAGTTGGCTGTGGCAAACGGAACATTGCACAGTCCTGCTTCATGATTGCTGGTGTGCCTGAGTCTGTTGTGGCCACTGTGTATTTTGAGTGCCTTCCAACCTAGGAAGCTCATCTTCAGCACTAAATCAGACAATGTTCTGTGGTGATGCATAGGGTTTTCCTTGGCTAATTTTCAGAAGTAGATCACCAGACCTTTCTTCCTAGTCTCTCTTAGTCTGGATGCTCTGCTGAATCCTTTTCACCACAGATGATCCTACTGGTATTTGAAATACTAGTGGCATAGCTTCCAGCATCATAGCAACAGGCAAACCACCGCAGTAGGATAAACTGACAAGTAGTCAAAGAAAATAATGACTGTATATATCATGTGCTTTGATGAACTGTCATGATTCTTCAGTTTTAACAAATAAAACGTAAAATTATTTTAATAAAATATTTTTAAAATTCAAATAAACACAAATGTTCTGGGCATTTGCATTTCTTTATGTCAGTTTTAGTAGGACTGAAAAGTATTTTCGGGGTGGGGTTCCTGAAGTTGAGCCTCCATAATTGTTCAGGATCTTTAAATTCATAGCACATTTTCTATACTGGAGACATACACTGAAGTTTAGGTTGTTGTTGTTGTGTGCCGTCGAGTCGGCCCCAACTCATAGCGACCCCTCCTTGGGTTTCCGAGGCAGTATCACTACGGAAGTAGGATTGCCCAACCTTCCTTCCGAGGAGTGGCTAGGGTATCAAAATGTGATCTCAGAAATTTGTATAATTTTATCATTTAGTAATTCATTTTAAAACTTTTTTCCCTTTCTAGCTTCTACTTCAAATTGATCAACAGATAATTCTGCCATTTAAATTCTTTATCTTGTTTCAAAATTGGTGTGGTAGCACAGGATTTATCAAAGAGTGATGGCATTTATAACAAAATTTCTGTCACTGTTTTGTACTTTATTTTAAAATCATTTTTACCATTAATTGCTCACCTTTTCTCTTTTTACATATTTGTACAGAACTTTGTTTTTGTTGCCTCATTAATTATTTCAGTAGCCAGAAATTCTGCTCTTGCCCATGTTTGTTTCTTTAGCCCTCTTTAGCAAAAGTGGGTAAATAAACAATCATGGACAGGAGCAGAATTTCTGGCTACTGAAATAATTAATGAGGCAACAAAAACAAAGTTCTGTACAAATACATAAAAAGAGAGAGAAGGTGAGCAATTAATGATAAAAATGATTTTAATACAGAACAGTGATAGAAAAGGAGGGTGCTCTAAGGCATTTGACTGCTAACCACCCAGAAGGCTGGCAGTTCAAACCCACCAGCCACTCCTCAGAAGATTGGGCAATTTACATCCCTAGAGATACCACCTCGGAAACCCAAGGAGGGGTCACTATGAGTCGGAACCAACTCGATAGCAGTGAGTTCGGTTTGGTATTGATTGCTAAGGAACTTTGATTTGTGTAATATTGGTAGTCTTTATAGTTTCCTTAATGGCTACTTCATGATTCTTTAGAATTTATTAAAAAGTTGATGAAGTTACATAATGTTTTATGCTGTAGTCATCTGGTGGCCTTGAGAATTAATCTTGTGTCGTTTAGAGTACTTAATACAAAGAATAAGCATTTTGTCCCCTAAATATGGCCCTTCTGTGTGAAAAACAAAAGATCAATTTTGTTAACCCTTAATTTCAATGAAGATACAGCATCTTATTCAAAATTTTATAATTTACTTAGTAGTACGGATACTACTTTTGATGGATGATCTTGCAAAAAAATTCCATTTAATAGGTGGGAAAACAAACTCAGTCATTTATAGGAGGCTTGGCTTCCATCTTAAGATTTTTTCCCTAGCAATTTGTATTTTGTAGCTCAGCCACTTCCATTTGGCCCTTGTTGACGTAGATTTAGTTCCCGCTTTTCAGACTGCAGCAAGCTCTAATAATAACTTCCTGAAGTTTTCACTTTGGTTAGCATGTGAGAGATAAATAAAAATGCTATGTAAAATTTCTTAGTTATAACACTCTGTGTTCATGTTTATTTCTTAAAAAAAAAAAAAAAAGGGGGGGGCAGATAGCAGTTGTTTTCTCAGAGCCTATGCCTACACTCATTTGTCTGTCTGTTTTAGTGACTATCCTGGATTCAAGATACATAGTTTTACGTCAAATGACAAAACCACCACGTACCTTTTCTTTTAGTCAATATATTTAAGGTGGCTTACCACCCCTTCTCAGAATTACTTGCTTAAAAGATAAGACTTTGACAACAAGTTATGAAGCAAAATTTTTTTTTGTTTTTTGTTGTGATTTGGGTGAAAGTTTACAGAGAAAATGGACTTTCCGTACAGCAATTCACATACACTTTGTCTCATGACATTGACTACAATTTACTACAATGCAACAGCTCCCCTTCCACTCCCTCCCCATAGTCCCCTCTTCCCTGTGTCCTTACCTCCATGTACTCCTGCACCCTGAGCTATGTCCCTGTGCATACACAGCCCTTCCATTGTCCCATGATTGTTCTCTCCAAGGAGTATATCTATACCTAGTGTAAATGTTCAGCTCATATGCCTGTCTTTTGGCCCCCTTTGTGTTTCCAAGGCTGTAAGTTTTTATAGAAGCATACTGCCTCATCTTGCTTCCATGGAGGAGTGGCTAGTGGGTTCAAACTGCCAACCTTTTGGTTATCAACCAAATGTCTTAACCACTGCACCAGCAAAGCTCCTTTAAATAGCTTTGGCTGGAAGCCACAATTCCACACCTGAAGGGCAGCTAGGGGCCATAGTCTCAGTGGTTCCATCAGGCTCTATCAGACCAGCAAACCTGGTCCTGCCCACCCCCACCCACCCCCCCGCCTATTTCTGTAAATGATTTTGAGTTTTGTTCCACATTGTTCTCCCACTCTATCCAGGATCTCCTACACAGATCCCCCTTTGAGTGGTTGACAGTGGTAGCTAGGCACCATCTAGTTCTTCTGGTCTCATAGTCGTATAGGCTGAGGATTGCATGGTGTACCAGTCACTTGGACTAATTGTTTCTATCAATGTTTAGTTTTCTTCATTCTTCTTTGCTCTGGGCAAGGAGAGACCCCTTGTTGCATCTAGATGATTGCTTGCAAACTTTTAAGATTCCAGTCGTGAAGCAAAAATTTTTAAAACCAAAAACCAGACTCATTGTTTTCAAATTGATTCTGACTCATAGTGACCCCCTTTGGGTTTTCAAGGCTATAAGTCTTCATAGAAGCACACTGCCTCATCTTTCTTCCATGGAACGGCTAGTGGGTTCAAACTGCCAACCTTTTGGTTATCACCCAAATGCCTTAACCATTGCACCAGCAAAGCTCCTTTAAATAGCTTTGTATTAACATATTTAGGAGCTCTGGTAGAGTAGTGCTTAAGGTATTTGACTGCTAACCAGAAGGCTGGCGGTTCAGACCCACCATATTTGAGAATGCCATAAAAGAACTTAAAATTAAAAATCTTCTTATACATTTCTTACTAAAAAGAGAAATATGTGTTTCTCACGTACTTTCTATGTGTTATAAATATATTACATACAATATATTAAATATATCCCTCTCTTAATCTGACTGTATATGTAGCATTTATCTTTCTTGCCTTTCTGTTGACTTTCTTAAACTGAAGGGAATAATAAATTCACTTTCATTGACTCTCAATTCCCATATTACCCACAGAAAAGAGAGCCTAAACTACAAGACTTAAGTAACTTACATAATATTCCTTCACTAGTCTTTCACAAAAGAACCCTGGTAGTGCATTGGTTAAGTGCTTAGCTATTAACCAAAAGGTTTGAATGTCCACTCCACGAGAGAAAGATACAGCATTCTACTTCTGAAGATTTATAGCCCTGGAAATCCTACTCTGCTCTGTTGGGTCACTGGGTCAGAATTGACTCCCCAGCAGTGGGTTTGTTGTTGTTGTTTAGTCCTTCAAAAATTTTAAGATTAAAATTTCCTGGTAAATTATATTGGATATTTATAGTCTCATAAAATTACATGTACTACACAAATAGTTAACAGTAATAATGATATAGTAACAGAAGCAGTGCTACTTAGTTTATTGAATGCCAGTCATATTCCAAACTCTGTAAACCTTTGAGTTACTTGATTTAATTATTAGTCCTGTCAGGTAGTTACTCTTCTTATTCCCATTTTACAAATGTGGAAACCGAGGCCAGCAAGAAGTTAAATGACTTGTCCAAGTGTACCTGCTATATATCTGAGCCAAGATTTGCATTAAGATCTTTGAATCCAAAACCCATATTCACAATTCTGTAATTACTACTCTAAGTAAATTGTATTTGTAGTTTTATTTCATTGGAAGAAAACTGTTCCCAATAATGCATGGAATGCAACACCTGCCTTTAGATGGCAAATGGTGATAAATGAATGTTGCTTTTGCTTCTACATTCTCAGGTCAGTGTTTACTGTCTTTCGGTCATTTTTGATGGTAGACTCTGAGATAGATGTGGAGAAAGTAGGACTTCCAGAAATTCCAGACCTAAAATTTATATCTATTACTTATTGCCACTTGTCAATCTAAAAAGATTTGATATGCTGCCTATTTTCTGTTTGTCTGTCTTGAAATTCTGCCTTTGCCCTCTTGCAGCAGTGATTCCAGCAGTACTTCAAGTGATGACTCTCCAGCCCGATCTGTTCAATCTGCAGCTGTCCCAGCACCCACTTCCCAGTTACTTTCATCTCTGGAAAAAGATGAACCCCGTAAAAGTTTTGGGATCAAGGTTCAGAATCTACCAGTACGCTCCACAGGTAAAATTGTGCAACTGTACTTTCCTCTCGGCCTCTCTTGGGGAATGAGATAGACTGAGAAACTTGAACTTTATACTTTACAGTGAAAGCAAGTTTCCTTTTTGATGTTTCATTAATTTTTCATGCCATGGAGGAAAAAACGTGATTATTATAACTATATGTAGCTTAATTTCTAGGTTATTACTCATATACATAATATATAAAGATTTCATGGTGGATTATATGTGTAGGTGGGTATATGTATATGTGTATACACATAATAAAGATTGCATGATATATAAAGAAAACATGGTTTATTTCTGAAAAAAACATGCTTTCTGGATTAAATGTTTTAGTACTAGGAAAAATTTGATATGATGGAAATTTAGAAGTACCAATAGTATTTTCAGTGAGATTTATTATATTTTGTCCTCTGTTATGTGAAATAACTTTGGAAATAAAATTATGGCAAGAAACATTTTAAAATAGTGACATTTTAAGTGAGGAAAGCAGAGAATAACGGAAAAGTCTAGTTAAAGGCTAGAGTATAGTTTCTTTTTTATTCTCAATAATTTTAGTTGACAGTTGACATAATATACTGTTATTCCAACATTAGGCATGTTGTTGTTGTTATGTGCCGTTGAGTCGGACCATAGCGACCCCTCCTTGGGTTTCCAAGGCAGTATCACTACGGAAGTAGATTGCCCCATCTTCCTTCCGAGGAGTGGCTGGTGGGTTTGAAACTGCCAGCCTTCTGGTGAGCAGTCAGGTGCCTTAGGCACTACGCTACCAGAGCTCCCAACATTAGGCATATTGAGTATATAAATGGCTAAAAAGCATAGGTGATCAAACCAATGAAAACCACTTTAAGTATTTCTCAGCTAAGTGCGTTTCTGTTATAACTTAAATTATTTATTGAAATAACCTATAAAACTTAGATACCAATTTTTTTAAATACAGATATTGAGACATAAATGTTGATGAGCTTTTAACTTAGATTACTTGATAAATTAAAAATGGGCAAGGAGGTTAAATTGATTTGCCTTTCTATACAGTTTTTTATAATGAAGCAAATTAACACAAGACCTCCAGATGGTATGATTCGTCTATAAAAGGCGTTACTGTTGTTTAACATGTTACATGCCCTGGCTTTCCTTCTCAAGCCTTTTATAATATATAATTTTTATTATGAAAATTTTAAACATACCTCAAAGTAGAAGGAATAGCACTGTGAACCCTCCCCCCTTGTACCATATCCCAGCTTCAAAAATTAACAACATTTTGCCACACTCGCTTCATCTGTCTCTAGCTTCCTTCTTTCCTGTTCTTGTTGTCTTTTTTAATTTCCTTTTTGGTATTTTAAAGTGAATTCCTTACCTTATGTCATTTCATACTGATATATTTTCTGTATGTATCTATAAAATACAAGTACATTTTTCTACATAACCACAGTAACATTCTTATCTAACAAATAACGAATAATATCATAAAATCTAATCAATCTTCAGAATTGTATAATAGTCTTCAAAATGTCTTTTTAGAGAGCTCCGGTAGCATAGTGCCTAAGGCACTTGACTGCTAATCAGAAAGCTGGCGGTTCAAACCCACCAGCCACTCCTCGGAAGGAAGATTGGGCAATCTACTTCCGTAATGATACTGCCTCGGAAACCCAAGGAGGGGTCACTATGAGTCAGGGCCAACTCAACGGTATATAACAACAACAACAACATATTTGAAAAGTATTTTAATATTAACAAAATTTAGGTCAAATTTCAGGCTAAAATTTAATAGCTTGATATTGGGTTGTAACTAAATTAGAAGAATAACTTGTTTTTGTTTGGGGATTTAGATACAAGCCTTAAAGATGGTCTTTTCCATGAATTTAAGAAATTTGGAAAGGTGACATCAGTGCAAATACATGGAACTTCAGAAGAGAGGTATGGTCTGGTATTCTTTCGACAGCAAGAGGACCAAGAGAAAGCACTGACTGCGTCAAAAGGAAAACTTTTCTTTGGCATGCAGATTGAAGTAACAGCATGGATAGGGCCAGGTAAGGGACGAACTTGAATTTCACTGTAATTTGTGTTCTAGTTTATGAAAAGGTTAGCATATTATCCCAAACGTGGGTATTGTTTCAACTTTATTTATTGATACACTTCCAGCATCTTCTGTTTTAAAGGGTGGTTATATTTAATGTTCAATTTAATAAGAAATAATTGTTTTGGTTAGAAAGAATAAAGATTGTTCTATTTCTGTAAAAGAGAAATGTTAACTTTTAAAAGACTGAAAGGCAGAGTTTAGCCTCTTGTTGAGTCCAACCTTCCCAAAAGGATCAAACTGATTGAGATTAGGAGACAGATCTTAAAAGAATGACAATGAAATTACTCTGAATTAGAAAACAAACTATTTGTTAATAATCTACTTGAGAAACTGATTAGATCAGATTTTATTTCCTTTATGCCCAGCACAAATTACATCTCTTATTCTAGCTTCCATGACCTTGAAATATAGTGACAGAGAAGCATGATTAAGTCTCATGGGTGGAACCCACTGACAATTTCAAGGGACATTTTATTAGCTTGAACCTATTTGTAAGGCCTAATGTAAAGTATCTCTGGTAGCATAGTGCCTAAGGCACTTGACTGCTAACCAGAAGGCTGGCGGTTCAAACCCATCAGCCACTGCTCGGAAGGAAGGTTGGGCAATCCTACTTCCGTAGTGATACTGCCTCGGAAACCCAAGGAGGGGTCGCTATAAGTCGGGGCTGACTCAACGGCAAACAATAACAACAACAACAACAACAATGTAAAGTAGAAAGTTTAAGGCATAGCATGGGTCAGTCAGTGTTTCTCCTGTTTTGGAACCACCTGCACTGCTTATTTAAAAAGACATGTTCTGATTCTATCCCAGGCCTACCAATTCAGAATTCATGCGTTCAGATTTGGGAACCCTTGATTTAAGGTGATCTGTGAGTAAATCTGTAAAGGAATAACCAAACCAAGACCAAACTCACTGCCATTGAGTTTATTCCAACTCATAGTGACCCTCGTTGGGTATCCAAGGCTGTAAATCTTTATGGAAGCAGACTGCCTATTTTTCTTCTGTGGAGGGTCTTGGTGGGTTTGAAATGCTGACCTTTTGGTTAACAGCCGATGGATGCTTTAACCACTACACACCAGAGCTCCTTAGAAATGTTAAAATTATACAGTTACCTATGGAGCTGGGACATTTGGAACTTTTTTAAAAGTAAGACTTCATTACTTTGAGTGGAATTCTGAGTAAGTGTGGCCCATTTTATTGAAATACTTATTTAACAATTATGAGGAGAAAAAAATTTCCTGAAAAATAAATGTTATTTGCATATTAAAATAGTCATGAAATTATTAGAGTAAAGAATGCAAAATATGCACAATTTTATGATAAAACATGGGAATTCAAAGGAATATTATCCTTCAAAGAGAATTTGAGGTCATGCCTTTAGATTCCTACGAAGGAATTAATCTTCTACCAAGTTTAAGATGTACCTAAATTATCCTGGGCTAAGAGCAACTCAAGAGTTCTTTGTTAAAACAAGCCAGAACTGACTGGAAAATACATGGCATTATATGAATTATATGACATTTTAAATGTCATATAATCTACATAAATTTTCAGAATTATTCATAGTTATTAAGTTATAAGGGTCTAATCCAGGGACATTCAGCAGTTGATCTGATGTCCAAGTGACAAGGCTAGCCTGAGATTTTTACTGTAAAAAGCATTTTACCTAACTGGTTAGCAACTTTAACTAACTGCCAGTAAAGAATTTGAAAAGTTTGGTTGTTTCAACTATAAACGCAAAAAATGCAACACATTGTCATGGAGTTGGATTTCATTCATAGTGACCCTTCCTTGGGTTTCCGAGGCAGTATTACCACAGAAGTAGATTGCCTAACCTTCCTTCTAAGGAGTGCCTGGTGGGTTTGAACTGGCAGCCTTCTGGTTAACACTCAGATGCCTTAGGTACTATGCCACCAGAGCTCCTGTTTCAAGTATAGGAAAGTAGAAAGGCCTTTTCCCTGGTGAACAACATTAGATACCAGTTAATGGGATGTTCAAAAGCAGTTGAGTATGTGTATGGAGATTTGGTTAGAATTGTGCTGTTACATGGTTGTTATCAATGTATTGTACTGAAATGTTTTGAATGGATTGCTTAGGCCAAGGACTTTTGAGAACTAGATCCAAATCCAAGAAACTCAACTTAGATATTCTGGAGACTTCTGAGATTGTACTTCCTATATGTACACTGTAGAATCCTCTAAATAAGAAATTGAAGGAAAACAATTTTTTTTCCAAAGACATATAGGCATTAAGATTTAGACTTGTCAGGTAGATTACAAGATCAAAATCAAGTAGATTACACGATCAAAATCAAGTAGTTTACACGTGGAAATATATTCTATTTTCCTTTGCTAAAGTGAATTTCTGGTTTTGAAAATTTGCCAAGTTGTTTGATAGAAATGAAGTCATTATGGATATTAATGGTTACAAATCATGCTTTGCATTTCTGATTCGGCCTGTTTGATTATGACCCTCAAAATGTGTCGTGATTCTCCATACCGCCTCCTCTGCCCCCACCATTTTTTGTGTGTGATTTATTCCTAAATGCCTACCCTCCACCAGGTAGTTTCAAGAGGAATTAATCAAGCTTAAAATGAGACACAATTAGTAGCCTTGTGAGATATAATGAAAATGTAGAGATAGCTATATGATTCCTGGGAGCTCTGGTGGCATAGTGCCTAAAGCACTTGACTGCTAACCAGAAGGCTGGCGGTTCAAACCCACCAGCTACTCCTCGGAAGGAAGGCTGGGCAATCTACTTCTGTAGTGATACTGCCTCAAAAACCCAAGGAAGGGATGCTATGAATTGGGGGCGACTCAGTGCATTTAACAACAACAACATATGATTCCTGGACAGTTTCTGGGTCCACTTGACTCTGAAGAATTTATTCTTTGATGAAACTGTTAAGAGTAAACTGAGCTATCATTAGAACTGTCAAACTGACCGAATCCACTCACCTACTCTGAAGTTGGGTCTTTTAATACTAGTGTTCACAATGTCAGTAATGTTCAGTGGCTGGCACTAAACACTTTGTTTCCATAACATTGAGTAAATAATTTTTTTTTTTAACACCTTTTGCTTTACATTTTGGGGGAAAAAAAAAAAAGGAACAAACAGGCTGTGTTACAATTGTTACTGACAAAACACTGAATGTCCATGCCTAGAACAATTTAATAAATGAAACTTCAGAGAAAGTCAATGACTGAATTGGAAAGTAAACCTTGGCATTTGATCATAAAGCATAGAAATCTTAAGGATCATTTAGTGTTTCTTTCTTTTTCTCATTGAGGACCACACAGCACCAAAAGAAGATATTCCATAAGTGTTTGTTCAGTTAATTTTCATAGGATTATTACTTTTGTATGTAACATATTCCTCATTTAGACAGTTGGGTTATTACAACTGTTAATTAGTATGATAAGTGCTAATTAGTATGACAAATGAGAAACACTAAATAGCCTATAAAAAGTAAGTGAAAATTAAATCATTTAACTTGACTGTTTTCGACTTGAGATTTGTATGTATTTCAGATTATAGTTCTGTCATTAGCACTATTGCATAAGTTTGGAACCTAAAATTAGCTCAGATTTTTACCATTTTTTTGGAATGTTTTTGTCAGTATTGTACTATGGTGGCTTGCATACTGCTGTGGTGCTGGAAGCTATGCCACTGGTTTTTTAAATACCAGCAGGTTTATCCACAGTAGATAGGTTTCAGTGAAACTTCCAGACTAAGACAGATTAGAAAGAAGGGCATGGCTGTCCACTTCTGAAAAAAACTGACCACTGAAAACCTCATGAAGGGCAATGAAACATTGTCTGATATAGTGTGGAAGATGAGCTCTGTAGGTTAGAAGGCACTCAGAATACGACTTGGGAGGAGCTACTGCCTCACAGTAGACTTGACTTTAATGATGTGGATGGAGTAAAGCTTTTGGGACCTTCATTTGCTGATGGGACACAACTCAAAATGAGAAGAAACAGCTGCAAGCATCCATTACTAATAAGAACATGGAATGTATAAAGTATGAATCTAGGAAATTTAGAAGTTGTAAAAAATGAATTAGAATGCATAAGGATTAATATCCTAGGCATTACTGAGTTGAAATAGACTAGTATTGGCCATTGTAAATGGACAGTCATATGGTCCATTGTGCCATATTGAACATATTGAAGAGGAATGGTTTCATATTCAATATCAGAAAGAAAATTTCAAGAACTATCCTGAAGTACAGGAGCTCTGGTGGCATAGTGCCTAAGTCATTAGACTGCTAACCAGAAGGCTGGTGGTTCAAATCCACCAGCCACTCCTTGGAAGGAAGGTTGGGCAATCTACTTCTGTAGAGATACTGCCTTGGAAACCCAAGGAGGGGTTGCTATGAGTTGGATCCGACTCAATGGCAGTATATTTGATTTTTGTTTTTTTATTCTGAGGTACATTGCTGCCTGTGATAGGATAATATCCATACATCTACAAGGAAGACTAGTTAATACTATTACACAAATTTCTTCACCAACCACTAAAGCCAAAGATGAAGAAATTGAGGAGTTTTACCACTTTCTGTAGTGTGAAATGGACCAAATGTGCAATCAAGATAATATTGATAATTACTTGTGATTGCAACGTGAAAATTGGAAACAACAAAGAAACATTGGTAGTTGGAAAATAATACCTTAGTGATGGAAACGATGCTAGAGATCACATGATAAAACTTCGCACAACCAATGACTTAGTCATTGCAAATTCCATTTTTCAACAACATAAACAGTAACTATACATGTGAACTTTGCAAGATGGAATCCCCAGGAATCAAACTGACTACATCTGTGGAAAGAGATGATAGAGAAGCTCAATATCATCAGTTAGAACAAGGCCAGGGGCCTACTGTGGAACAGATCATCAGTTGCTCATCTGCAAATTTTAAGTTGAAGTTGAAGAAAATTAAACAGGTCCACTAGAGCTAAAATACTACCTTGAGTATATCTCACTTAAATTTAGAGAGCATCTAAAGAATAGCTGTGATACCTTGAACACCAGTGGCTGAACACCAGACAAGTTGTAGGATAATATCAAGGTTATCATGCATGACGAAAACAAAGGGTCATTAGAAAGACAAGAAAGAAGACCAAAATGGATGTCAGAAGAGACTCTGAAACTTGCTCTTGAACAAAGACCCAAAAGTGAATGGAAGATATGATGGAAGTAAAAGAGCTAAACAGAAGATTTCAAAGGGTATCTTGAGAAGACAAAGTATTATAATGAAATGTGCAAAGACCTGGTATTAGAAAACCAAAAAGGAAGAACACGCTTAGCACTTCTCAAGCTGAATGAATTGAAGAAAAATTCAACCCTTGAGGTGCAGTATTGAAGGATTCTATGGGCAAAATTTTGAACGATGCAGGGAGCATCAAAAGAAGATGGAAAGAATGCACATAATCACTGTACAAAAAGAATTGGTCAATGTTCAACCATTCCAGGAGGTAGCATATGATCAAGAACCGATGGTATTAAAGGAAGAAGTCTAAGCTGCACGGAAGGAATTGGTGAAAAACAAGGCTTCTGGAATTGATGGGGAATACCCATTGAGATGTTTCAACAAATGGATGTAATGCTGGAAGTGCTGACTCATCTATGCCAAGAAATTTGGAAGACAGCTACCTGGACAACTAACTGGAAAAGATCCATATTTGTGCCCATTCCAAATAATAATAATAAGAAAAGGTGATCTACCAGAATGTGGAGATGATCGAACGGTGTCATTAATTTCACACCCAAGTAAAATTTTGCTGAAAATAATTCAAAAATAGTTTCAAGAGTACATCAGTAGGGAACTTCCAGAAATCCAAGCTAGATTCAGAAGAGGACATGGAACAAAGGATGTTGTTGTTATGTCCCACCGAGTCATCTCCAACTCACAGTGACCTTATGTACAACAGAATGAAACACTGTCCAGTCCTGTGCCAGCCTCACAATCCCTACTATACCTGAGCCCATCGCTGTAGTCACTGTGTCAATCCACTTTTTTGAGGGCTTTCCCCTTTTTTGTTGACCCTCCACTTTACCAAGTATGGTATCCTTCTCCAGAGAATGGTCCCTTCTGACAACATGACCAAAGTAGGTAAGAAGAAGTCTGGCCATTCTTGCTTCCAAGAGCATTCCAGCTGCACTTGACTTTCAAGACTGATTTGTTAGTTCTTTTAGCAGTCCTCAGTACTTTCAGCATTCTTTGCCAGCACCACAACTCAAAAGCATCAACTCTTCTTTGATCTTTATTCATTGTCCATCTCTCACATGCATATGAGGTGATTGAAAATACTGTGGTTTGGATTAGGTGCATCTTAGTCTTCAAGGAAATATCTTTGCTCTTCAGCACTTGAAAGAGGTCTTTTGCCCAATGCAATACATCTTTTGATGTCTTAACCGCTGCTTCCATAGACACTGATTGTAGAACGAAGTAATATGAAGTCTTTGATGATTTCCATCTTTTCTCTATCTATTGTGGTGCTGCTTATTGGTCCAATTGTGAGGATTTTTGTTTTCTTTATATTGAGGTGTAATCCATACTGCAGCCTGTAGTCTTCAGTCTTCATCAGTGCTTCAAGTCATCCTCACTGTCAGCAAGCAAACTTGTGTCATCTGTGTATCTCTTCTTAATGAGGCTTCCTCCTCCTGCTGCCATGTTCTTCTTCATATAGTCCAGCTTCTTGGATTATTTGCTCAGCATACAGATTGAATAGGTGTGGTAAAAGGATACAGCTCCGACACACTCCCTTTCTGATTTTAAACCACACAATATCTCCTTGTTCTACTTGAACGACAGCCTCCTGTTCTATGTACAGGTTCCTCATGAGTACAATTAAGTGTTCTGGACTTCCCATTCTTCTCAGTGTTATCCACAATTTGTTATGATCCACACAATTGAATGCCTTTGCATAGTCAGTAAAACACAAGTAAACATCTTTCTGGTATTCTTTGCTTTCATCCAAAATCCATCTGACATTGGCAATAATATCCCTTCCTCTATGTCCCCTTCTGAATCCAGCTTGCATTTCTAGAAGTTTTCTGTCAGTATGCTGCTGCAACTATTTTTGAATTATCTTCAGTAAGAATTTTACTTGCGTGTGATATCGATAATGTTTGATAATTTCCACATTCTGTGGGATCACCTTTCTTTGGAATGGCTACAAATATGGATCTCTTCCAGTCAGTTGGCCAGCTAACTGTCTTCCAAATCTCTTGGCATAGCCGAGTGAGTGCCTCCAGTGGGGCATCCATTTGTTGAAACATCTCAATGGATATTCTGTCAATTCCTGGAGCCTTGTTTTTCACTAATTCCTTCAGTGCAGCTTTGACTTTTTCCTTCAGTACCATTGGTTGTTGATCATATGTCACTTCCTGAAATGGATGATCATCTACCAGTTCTTTTTGGTATAGTGAGTGACTCTGTATATTCATTCCATCCATCATCTTCTGGTGTTTCCTGAGTCATCCAACATATTGCCCATGGAATCTTCAATATTGCAATTTGAGGCTTAATTTTTTTCTTCAGTTCTTTCTTACCTCAGGGTTGAATCCTTTTACCATACTTACTCAATCCGTATGCTGAGTGTATAATCTGAGATGGTGGGCTATGTGAAGAATATAGCATCAGGATTGGAGGAAGACTCCGTAACAGCCTGTGATATGCAGATGACACAAGAAATGCTGAGCATGTTCTTCCCTTTTGGTTTTCTAACTCCAGGTCTTTGCACATTTCATAATGATCAACTTTGTCTTCTCAAGATGCTCTTTGAAATCTTCTGTTCAGCTCTTTTATGTTGTCATTTCTTCCATTTGCTATAGCTACTCTCCATTCAAGGGTTTTCACTGCTGTTCATAAGATTTTCACTGGCCAATTCTTTGAGAAATGGATGGTCTCTTTCTTCTTCTGTGTCTGCCTTAGTCTGGAAGCTCCAGTGAAGCCTGTCCACCATGGGTAACCCAGCTGGCATTTGAAACACTAGTGGCATAGCCTCCATCCTCACAGCAACACGCACACCACCATCATAAGACAAACTGACAGACAAGTTTGTCTCCCTTAGGAACAAAGGATATCATTGGTGATATCAGATGGCTCTCTGCTGAAGTAGTGAATTACTAGGAAAATGTTTACTTGTGTTTTATTGACTGCATGAAGGCATTCAAATGTGTGGATCATAACAAATTATGGATAACATTATGAAGAGTGGGAGTTCCTGAACATTTAATTGTGCTCGTGAGGAACTGTATATAGACAAGAAGTAGTTGTTTGAACAGAACAAGGGGATACTGCGTGGTTTAAAATCAGGAAAAGTGTGCATCGGGGTTGAATCCTTTCACCATACTTACTCAATCCGTATGCTGAGCATATAATCTGAGATGCTGGGCTGGGCTATGTGAAGAACATGGATGGCATCAGGATTAGAGGAAGACTCCTTAACAGCCTGTGATATGCAGATGACACAACTTTGCCTGCTGAAAGTGAAGAAGACTTGAAGCACTTACTGATGGAGATTAAAGACTGCAGTGTTCGGTATGGATTACACTTCAATGTAAAGAAAGCTAAAATCCTCACTACTGGACCAGTAAGCAGTATCATGAAAAATGGAGAAAAGATTGACATTGTGAAGGATTTCATTTTACTTGTCTCCAAAATCAATGCCCATGGAAGCAGCAGATAAGGAATCAAACAATGTATTGCACTGGGTAGATCTGATGCAAAAGACCTCTTTAAAGTGGTGAAGAGCAAAGATGGCAATTTGAAGACTAAGATGCATCTGACCCAAGCCATGGTATTTTCAGTGGCCTCATATGCATGTGAGAGCTGGACAATGAATAAGGAAGACCATAGCAGAATTGATGCATTTGAATTATAGTGTTGGCAACGAATAGTGAAGGTACTATGGACTGCCAGAAGAACAAATAAATCTGTCTTGGAAGCAGTACAGCTGGAATGCTCTTTAGAAGCAAGAATGATCAGAGTTTGTCTTTTGTACTTTGGTCATATTATCAGAAGGGACCAGTCTCTGTAGAAGGGTATCACGCTTGGTAAGGTAGAATGTTGGTCAAAAAGAGGGGGAGACTCTCAACGAAATGGATTGACACAGTGGCTGCTACCATAGGCTCAAGCATAGGAAAGACTGTGAGGATGGCACAGGACCTGGCAGTGTTTCGTTCTGTTGTACATAGGGGCACTATAAATTGGAATCGACTTGAACAACAACAACATATGTTACAAGTTTTCTACAATGAACATATAGACTTCATGAGGTAAAACCAGTTGCTAGAAAAGGTCATCATGATTGGTAAAGAGAGGGCAATCAGAAAAGAGGGAAAGCTCTCAGTGAGCTGGATGCACATAATAGCCAAAACGGCGGACTCAGACATGCCAGTCATCGTGAAAATGGCGTAGGTTTGCTCCAAGTCAAAGCCAACTCAGTGGCACCTAATGATAAAATAATTTACAGTGATTATTTTTAAAACAAATCAACCAAGCAGATTGAAATTCAGTCTACTTCTCTGTATTAAAAGTAAAAATGTTACTTCATCCTTAATTTTTTTTTTTTTTGACATCTTCCCTTAGTCTCTGTATTCCTCTCTTACTTTTTTCAGTTAGCAAGGGACAACTATTTCTGAAGGTGTTTGTATAATTTTTTAGTTTGTATGAGTATTCAAGCTATTTATTTTAGAGATTTAGTTCCTTAAATGAGAAATGAGTGCATACATTGTGGTAAATTGTAGGCAGTGTCATGAGACAAAAAGTGTATGTGAACTGCTGTATGGAAAGTGAATTTGCTCTGGAAATTTTCACCCAAATCACAATTAAAAAAAAAAAAAAAAAAATTGAACGGTGAAGACGGAGGATCCAGGTGTGAACCCAGCTCTGTGCCCTTAAAGCTGGGGACCTGGTTGAACCTAGGCCTTCTCTGGCTTCTGTAGAGTGGGATAGATTGTAAAAAAAAAAAAAGAAGATAGAAAGAAACGAATTGCATATGATACATGCATCCAAACTAAAATTGTCTCTTCTCTTTGTATTCTACCCCCCTCCTACTTACAGAAACAGAAAGTGAAAATGAATTTCGCCCCTTGGATGAAAGGATAGATGAATTTCACCCCAAAGCAACAAGAACTCTCTTTATTGGTAACCTTGAAAAAACTACTACATACCATGACCTTCGCAACATCTTCCAGCGCTTTGGAGAAATTGTGGTATGCTGCTCTTTGCAGTAAAACAGTTTTAGATGTTTGTCATAGAACACAAAACAGTACAAATTATATTTGGATAGATGATATTTAGATGGTGTTTTTTCATTTACTCTATGCGTTTTTAACTTCTGTTGAAAGGTGATTTGGAGCAGCCTATTGAGTACTGTTTTATGTACATATATAAAAATGTAGTGTGTGATATATGTGTCTTTATTTCATTTATGTATATTTTCTTATCCATCAGATAATGTTGTAATACTATCTCTAGTTCCATGGTTAGAAAGGAAAATCTGGAAGAGGAAGCATTTTTTAAAAAGAAGCAGCAAATCAGTGTTTGATTATTTTGTGATCACAGTACATGTCAGAAATATTTTCCAGTAGTGCTGCAAGGATTACTGGAATGTGAATATCATGTGTTGAAAGTTCAGTTCTATTCTGTTGTGAAGTTTTAATTAAAGCCATGTTTTATGCTATGTAAGTTGTTTGATTTAGGGATCAAGGATTTTCCTGTTCCCATGTCCTGAAAACTTGAGTCAGATTTTGGTGAAAATAGCTTGATTACAGCTTTGTACCCTTGGGATATGCTATACTTAATCTGTGCCTAAAAAATAGGGAAATTACTTCTGTCATTCCTAGATTTTCTGTATATTAATAACACTGAAGAGAGTCTCTGGTATGATTGGACTTTGGAGAGTAAATAAATATCTCAGGTAGGAACAACTATTGTTAATCTTTCAGGGGTGTGTGTCTATGTCCATATGTCCATTGATCCTTACTTATACACTGCTGCTCTAAGCTACCACTTGTCTGTCAGTTTGTCGTACTGTGGTGGCTTACGTGTTGCTATCAGGCTGGAGGCTATGCCACTGATAGTTCAGATACCAGCAGGGTCACCCATGCTGGACAGATTTCAGTGGAGCTTCTAGACTAAGACAGACTTGGAAGAAGGAAGGGGCCATCTACTTCTCAAAGAATTGGGCAGTGAAAACCTTATGAATAGCAGTGAAACACTGTCTGATGTATTACTGGAAAACTTGATGAATAGCCCTGAAACATTATCTGATACAGTGCTAGAAGAAGAGCCCCTCAGGTTGTAATGCACTCAAAATTTGACTAGGGAAGAGCTGCCTCCCCAAAGTAGAGTCAACCTTCATTAAGGGTAGAGTAAAGTTTTCAGGACCTCCGTTTGCTGATACAGTATGACTCAAAAAACAGCTGCAGGTGTCTATTAATAATTGGAACATGGAATATATGAAGTGTGAATCTAGGAAAACTGGAAGTTGTCAGAAATGAAATGGAATGCATAAAGATCTATGTCCTAGGCATTAGTGAGTTGCAGAGGACTGGTTTTTGCCATTTTGAATCAGACAACCCTATGAACTACTATGCCGGGAATGACAAATTGAAGAGGAATGGCATCACATTCATCGTTAAAAAAAAATGTTTGAAGATCTATCCTGAAGAACAGTGCTGTCAGTGATAGGATAATATCCATATGCCTACAGGAAGACCAGGAGCTCTGGTAGTGTAGTGCCTAAGGCACTTGACTGCTAACCAGAAGACTGGTGGTTCAAACCCACCAGCCACTCCTCAGAAGGAAGATGGGGCATTCTACTGCCATAGTGATACTGCCTCGGAAACCCAAGGAGGGGTCGCTATGAGTTGGGTCTGATGCGACAGCACATAACAACAACAAACAACACAGGAAGACCAGTCAGTACTGCTATTATTTAAATTTATGCACCAACCACCGAAGCCAAAGAAGAGGAAATTGAAGATTTTTACCAACTTCTGTGGTCTAAAATTGATCAAACACGTAATCAAGATGTGTTGATTATTACTGGTGATTGGAATGCAAAAGTAGGAAACGAAGAAGAATCACCAGTAATTGCAAAATATGGCCTTGGTGATAGAAACGATGCTGGAGATCGCATGATAGAATTTTGCAAGACCATGACTTACTCATTGCAAATACTTTTTTCAATAACATAAATGGTGGTTACACACGTGGACTTTGCCAGATGGAATACACAGGAATCAGATCAACTACATCTTTGGAAAGAGGCAATGGAGAAGCTCAGTATCTTCAGGCAAAACAAGGCCAAGAGCTGACTATGGAACAGACCATCAACTGCTCATATGCAAATTCAAGTTGAAATGTAGGACAATTAAAACAAATGCAAGCTGGATTCAGAAGAGGATGTGAAACAAGGGATATCATTTGGCTCTCATAGTCAAAATATGACCTTGATTATATCCCACCTGAATTTAGAGATAATCTGAAGAACAGATTTGATACATTGAACACCAGTGACCGAAAACCAGGTAAGTTATGGGATGACATCCAAAACATCATATAGGAAGAAAGCAAAAGGTCATTAAAACCATTTCCATTAAAGACAGGAAAGGAGGAAAAGACCAAAATGGATGCTGGAAAAGACTCTGAAAATTGCTTTTGAACAGATAGTAGCAAAAGTAAATGGAAGAAATGACAAACTAAAAGAGCTGAGTAGATTTCAAAGAGCAGCTTGAGAGACAGAGTCAATTATTACAATGAAATGTGCAGAAACCTGGAGGTAGAAAACCGAAAGGGAAGAACACGCTCGGCATTTCTCAAGCTGAAAGAAGTGAAAAAATTCAAGCCTCGAGTTGCAATATTGAAAGATTCTATGGGCAAAATATTGAATGATGCAGGAAATATCAAAAGAAGATGGAAGGAATGCACAGAGTCACTGTGCAAAAAAGAACTGGTAGATCTTCATCCATTTCAGGAGGTGGCATATGATCAAGAACCAGTGGTGCTGAAGAAAGAAGTCAAAGCTGCACTGAAGGAACTGGTAAAGAAGGCGGCTCTGGAAATTGATGGAATACCCATTGAGATGTTTCAACAATCCGATGCTGCACTGGAGGCTTTCATGCATCTATGCCAAGAAATTTGGAAGACAGCTACCTGGCCAGGTGACTGAAAGAGATCCAATATTTGTACCCATTCCAAAGAAAGGTGATCCCACAGAATGTGGAAATCATCAAACATCATTAGTATCACATGCAAGTAAAATCTTGCTGAAGGTAATTCAAAAACAGTTGCAGCAGTATATTGACAAAGAACTTCTAGAAATGCAAGCTGGATTCAGAAGAGGATGTGAAACAAGGAATATCATTGCTGATGTCACATGGATCTTGGCTGAAAGCAAAGAATACCAGAAAGATGTTTACTTGTGTTTTATTGACTATGCAAAGGCATTAGATTTTGTGGATGGTAACCAATTATGGATAACATTGAGAAGAATGGGAATTCCAGAACACTTCATTGTGCTCATGAGGAACCTGTACATAGACCAGGAGGCTGTCATTCAAATAGAACAAGGGGATACTACATGGTTTAAAATCAGGAAGGGGATGCATCATGGTTATATCCTTTCACCATACTTATTCAGTCTGTATGCTGAACAAATAATCAAAGTAGTTGGACTATATGAAGAAGTATGTGGCATCAGGATTGGAGGAAGACTCATTATAGCTTGTGATATGCAGACAACACAGATGTCTTGATAAAAGTACAGATGTCTTGATGAAAGTACAGATGACTTGAAGCACTTACTGATGAAGATTCAAGACTACAGTGTGCAGTATGGATTACAACTCAACATAAAATGAAAATCCTCACAACTGAATCAATAAGCAGCATCACAATAAATGGAGAAAAGATTGACATTGTCAGAGATTTCGTATTACTTGGTTCCACCATCACCACCACTGGAAGCAGCAGTCAAGAAATCAGATGACTTGGTGCACTGGGGAAATCTTTTGCAAAAGACTTTTTTAGAGTGATGAAGAGCAATGATGTCTCTGAAGGCTAAGATGTGCCTAACCCAAGCCATGGTGTTTTCAGTCACCTAATATGCATGGGAGGAGCTCTGGTAGCATAGTGGCTAAAGCACTTGACTGCTAACCAGAAGGCTGGCGGTTCAAACCCACCAGCCACTCCTCGGAAGGAAGGTTGGGCAATCCTACTTCCGTAGTGATACTGCCTCGGAAACCCAAGGAGGGGTCGCTATGAGTCAGGGCTGACTCGATGGCACACAACAACAACAACAACAATATGCATGGGAAGCTGGACAGTAAATAAGGAAGACTGAAGAAAAGTTGATGCTTTCTAGTTGTGGTTTTTGAGAAGAATACTGAAAGTACCATGGACTGCCAGAAGAATGGACAAATCTGTCCTGAAAGAAATGCAGCTGAAATGCTCCTCAGCAGTGAGAATGGCCAGACTTCATGTCACCTACTTTGGTCATGTTGTCAAAAGGGACTACTCCTTGGAGAAGCGTATCATGCTTTGTTAAGTGGAGGGTCAGCGAAAAAGGAGAAGGTCCTCAAGGAGGATGGATTGACACAGTGGCTGCTACGATGGGCTCAGGTATAGCAAGGCTTGTGAGGCTGGCTCAGGACCAGGCACTGTTTTGTTCCATTGTACTTAGGGTTGCTGTGAGTTGGAGCCAACTTGATGGCACCTAATAACAACATTGCTCTAAGCAAAAGGTCCTAGTCTTGTGAAGAGAAGAACATCGTTTGTGCTTGTGGCTGATCTGAACCTCTTTTTATACAGACTAGGGGGAAGAGAACAGAAAAACGATGTATTTAAAGAAATAGATCAGCAAAACATTCATCTTCCTTCCATTTCAATTACTTTGGTTTTTTAAAGTTCTTTTAGTTTTGTGAGAGTGGTGTATAGTGTAGTTGATAATTCCAGCTCTACTGCCTGCCTATGTAGGTGACTTTGAGTTCACCTACCTCTGGGAGCTCCCCCTTTTATTTTTCCCATAGTGATCTCTTAATTTGCTGTTTGGCATTTGTGAGTCTATAAACTGATAAATCTTTTGGACATACTTCTATTTAATTGTAGTTGCTATTTAAAATTTTGGAGACATGTAAAAATGTATATTTGTACATAGGAAAACATTTTCATTACTTCGATTGTGGAAATGGAATGATTGATACATGGATTTAAAGAGAGAGAATTATTCTAAATGTGGTGGACATGCCAGTGTTTTATGTGAAAATCATAATGTTATCATGTTAGCAGTTGCTGTTAATTTTACTATTTTCATGACACAAACTTTGGCAAAATTATTTACTGCTTTGTTTATAATTGATTATGCCATATCTGGAAGAACCTGTTTAGTGAGTGTAGACTACCAATACCTTCTGGAGACCATTGCTCTTAAATGGAGCTATCCTGGGTTTTTACACTCTTAAGTAATGGTGGAAATCATCTCCAGTTTACCATTACTGTGAACAACTTTTCTAAGGACCCATCAAAGAATTTTTTAAACGCATTTTTTATTTTGCTTTTTTTCAAGTTTTGGTTATTGGCTTGTGACCCTTAAGGAGGCTTAAACAATCACAGTGCTTATTCTACAGTGTACTGCCCAGGCCATCATTGTTCACATAGTTTTGCCATCCTAGTGTCTGGTTTCTCTGAACCATTTTTACATATAAGCCAGGTTGTCTACCTCCCTCCTCTCAGGAGGCAGGATTACAGGTTAGGGAATTTTGAAGAGATGAGGGTGTTCCTTATACAGTGATTCTTTAATCCACGGGCGGGATTCTGATGTATCTTCACAAAGTACAGTTCAGGTATTTATATATCCTGTCCTCCTGAATATGAGAGATGATTACCATATTAACCAATCACCAGACTTCATTCTGTTGGATATACTAATAGGATAATTAGCCCTCTACTTTAGGTTTGTTGTGTTTTAAGTAGCTTTTTCAAAGTTTGGTTTCTTTATAATTCTTCCTCTTAAATATTATTACGTTTTAAATGGCCTAGACAATACTTGGGATTTTAGGTACTGGAAAAAGAAATTATTTCCTAGGTTTTCATTAAATAGACGACCGTTTCTTTTTTACCATGTTCTCTTGACACTGGTACTATGTATTTTACATTTTTAATTTAGAGAAGGTTTTTGTGACTACAGATGTTGTAGTGTACAGTTTTTTCAGACTACTAATTTACAGTTGCATTGAAATGTACAATTTTAACTAAGAAAATAATCATTGGGGATAAGATTTTTTTTTTTTTTTTTGAGAGAATAAACACCTCAGTTATAATTTCAAGTCCATATGGACTTGGTTTATTCTGATATATTTTCTTTTTGGCCTATCACTAAATGGTATTGATTGGCTTTTGCAGGATATTGATATTAAGAAAGTAAATGGAGTTCCTCAGTATGCATTCTTACAATACTGTGATATTGCCAGTGTTTGTAAGGCTATTAAGAAGATGGATGGGGAGTACCTTGGAAATAATCGCCTCAAGGTAAAGGAATATGGATAAAATACTGTGCTGTTGTTATGATTTGCTTTATTTTTAATATTTGTTGTTTGTGTATTAGATGTCTGATTATTTAAAATTATAGAGTTAGATACTCATGAAGATGATACACTTTTTTGCATTCTCATCCTGTTATACTGTAATCTGAACTAATAGTTGGTTAGCCAGACAGGGTTACTTTTCTCCCCCTTAAACCAAATGGTTTTCACTTCAGGTGTTGGTTAGATAAGATTACTACCAAAGACTTGTTTTGTCAAATTCTGAAGTTGAGTAGGACTGTAAACATTGCTAACAGAAATTTCCCTTTTTATGTTCAGCTGGGTTTTGGAAAGAGCATGCCTACAAACTGTGTGTGGTTAGATGGGCTATCTTCAAACGTGTCGGATCAGTATTTAACACGACATTTCTGCCGCTATGGGCCCGTGGTAAAGGTAGGTGGGAGGGTTTGGTGTGTGGTTCAAAGTTACTTCTAACTCTTTTTTTCTTGGTTTTCTGTCCTTTCAATCCTAATTTCTAGTATTGCCTTTTTCTTTTCTTCAGTGGCTCATGCATTAAAATTCTCTTCACCAAAATTTGGTCTATAAGAGCATGTATTACATCTATCAGCTTATGATATGATTGTTTGAAAAACTATTTTGGTTGGGTAAGATGTCTGATTTTTAAACTTTATCTGCAGTGTACAGCTAAATAGAATGTTTCTTTGAGATTTTTATAATTTCATCTCATTAGAAGTAGCCATTCTAATTATATAATTATTCATATTCACACTGATAGGTAATGAGACATGATACATATGTTTGTGTATGTGTGTGTATATATGTGCATATATATAAATGATGACTTCAAAGAGAAATTCACTGACACAATGGAAGATTCATTTAACCAATGTTCATTATGTAACGTATCCATAAACATTAAGAAAAGCTATCTGGGCCCCATTCCATTGGCTCAATGTAAAGCTTCAACTCCTTAAAAGTAAAATTTTTTCTGATGGGTGTGTTACATAATTTTGACACTTCTTTAAATGTAGCTTTTGTTGTTTGAAGAAATACCCATCTTTACCTATTGCTAGTATTAAAAATAAATAAATAAATACATCCAGCAGTTTTGAGACAGTAGTGTTATTTAAAACTAAAATTCTCTGGAATTCTTTACTGGTTCAGTATATTAGAAAATTTTTTCTCCCTTTCAAGTGTGTGGTTTTTTTTGAGCCAAAACTAGAATAATGGACAGTACAGTAGTCAGTCAAGAAGGAAAATAAAGTAAAATACAGAAAAACAAAATAAAGCATAATATACCTCAAGCCACAATATCCACTATTCT
This sequence comes from Orycteropus afer afer, assembly GCF_000298275.1. Classification (NCBI taxonomy): domain Eukaryota; kingdom Metazoa; phylum Chordata; class Mammalia; order Tubulidentata; family Orycteropodidae; genus Orycteropus; species Orycteropus afer. Next base: position 3,796,811 of record NW_006921875.1, read on the forward strand.
AAACAGTCCCTGCACATTTTATTATGTTTTCATCAATGTGCATCATCAAGAAAAGCCTGAAAATTTTTCTGTTACTGGGGAAAAAAAATTATATATATATATATATATATATATATATAATTTCTTGGCAGTGTCCTTGAGACTTAGGATTTTGTTGGGACTGACACTAAGTCCAGTGGATGAGGCTCTTATTTGGTTTTTGTTTTGTTTTTTTGTTTTTTACAGGTGGTGTTTGACCGCTTAAAAGGCATGGCCCTCGTTCTCTACAATGAAATTGAATATGCACAAGCAGCTGTAAAAGAGACCAAGGGGAGGAAAATCGGTGGGAATAAAATTAAGGTGTGCAGAATGATTTTAAACAGAAGCAAAACAAAATTGTATTTTAATCTCACCCCCTTCATAACTGGCATTCGCAGGTTGCCAGTCTGGGGAATGATATATAGGGACTTGTATTGTATGTCCTCAGTTTTTAAAGGGAACATTATGATTTTTAAACTCAAGTAATTGAAGGCATAAGGTCTTTTAATCCATTAGCTGCAGAACCTTCCCTAAAAATCTTCTCATTCTGTAAAGTATGCTTCTCTGCACTTCGGGTACCTGATGCTTAACTGTGCATGCTTGTTGCAGGCTGGCCCACAGTTACCTATGGGCATCTGCACACTCAGAAACTCGAATTGTCAGTCAATCCAGCTTCCTGAATAATCTTCTCTTCCTTTCCTTTCCTCTTCTCCTAAAGAATGGTAACCACTGAAAGCATGATGTTTTGTCTGATGTATTTGTTTAAAACCTTGGTATTCATGGTAGTTGGAAGGAATTTATGCACTTAATAGCTGTGATGGTTAGATTGAAATAAGTCTTTATAAAATTAAATGGTAAGGTATTTATTGATAGATGACATATATCATCTGCTTTAACAATTTTGAGGCCCAGCTATGAGTAAACATAAATTTTCTTCCATATTTTCTCTTACGTTCTAACTGTGGTTTTAGTAAATTTATGTACGACAGGAATTGCTGAGTTTAGTTTATCTGATTATTTAATTGACAGCCTGGAATCCTGGTAGGTATTGTCTCAGTTTTCCATTTTGCTTTTTCCACTCCTTCAGGATTGGGCTCTGGAATTCTAAATTACAGTTCTTTATCAAGATTTGTGTAGAATTTGAGAGTGATTTCAGGTTAACAAAAATATAGTGTCAGTTATGAGGACTACTGGACTTAATTGAAATAGATTTCAGTTCTTTGCTGAAATTTGTCAGAAGGGCTATTTTGGGAAGAATTTGCAAATTAAAGTCTGAAACTTAAATACCTGCTATTCTTTTTTTTTTTAAGGTGGATTTTGCAAATAGGGAAAGTCAGTTGGCATTTTATCATTGCATGGAGAAATCTGGCCAAGATATCAGAGACTTTTATGAAATGTTAGTAGAAAGAAGGTATGTATTTAAACCTATCAGTGTAGCTTAATTTTGTAATTTCAAATATATAAAATTTGAATGAGATTAAATTTTATTTTTTACTCCTTATCTTTATCCTTATCCCGATAAAACTCTTCCTCTTTTTCCCCTTATATGGAAATTCAAGTTACTTTCATTTGGCTCATGGTGGTTGGGATAACTTATCCAAATTTCTCACCAAATGCCCTTACAATTTGAAAGAAGAGTTAGTGATTTGCCAGATTATAACTTTATGTACAGTTAATTATAAACCATCCTACCTTTCAGTTTAGTGGGCCCCCCCCAAAAAAATTAAACTTATTTTAGAGGGCTTTCAAACTAAGAGGTCTTTATTCATATCTCACGTTTTCTTTTTAAACAGTTTTGTTTTTGTTATTGATACTGTTGTTGAAAGTTGCCTTATAGTTTTAAATAGAATGTGATACTATATGTTAAAGTACTGTATAAACTGTTAAATGTCTTATATATTTAGTAATGACAACATTCAGATTGTCACCATGCATGTGCTCATACATTTAACTTAAAAAAAAAAAAAAAGAAAAAAAGAACACCATCTTTCTACAGACTGTAAACAGCTTTGTTTTAAATAATTTGTGAATCAGTAAGCCAAAGCATATATAAATTGGTAACTTTAAAAATGTGCAAAATAAATCTTATTTCCCATGGTTAGTTTTTTTCAGTTATGGTGCCATATAATATAGTATTTTATATTTTTTCTCCTACTTATAGGAAACATAAACATATTACGGTCCAGAATTATTTAAGGTCTCAAAATTCAAATCAGCTATCTTCTTTAGCTTAAAACTGTCCCAAAACTGATGATTTACTGTTTTTTAGAGTGAATATTTTAAAACATCCACAGAATATCAGGAGGATAGTAGTGGTTCGGTGAAGGAATTCTCACCTTCTACGTGGGCCACCTCAAGTTCAAGTCCTTGCCAGTGTACCTTATGAGCAGCCATTACTCCTCTGTCACTGGAGGTTTGCCTGTTGTTATGATGCTGAACAAGTTTCAGCAGAACTTCCAAACTAAGACAGACTAGGAAGAAAAGCCTGGTGATGTGCTTCTGAAAGTCAGCCAGTGAGAACACTATGAATGGATCCCAGCAGTCCCATCCCATTGTGTATGGGGTTGCCATGAGTCAGGGCCAACTCAGCAGCAGCTAGCAACCACCACATGATGCCATCAAGCTTCAGTAGCCAATCACATCTGTAAATGGAAGTTACCATCCGGGTGATGAAGCTGTTTGCCCAGACATGCCTCAGCGATGTCTGGAATGTTACAACTAGATGTCTGTCTCTGTAAGTAAGTGTTAGACAAAAGGCTTTGTGTGAAAAATGGCTTTAGACATCTAAGTTCAAGTATTAAAAGGGCTTTGTGACAAAGATGACCAAAAATCTGAGATGCTACCAGAAACCTGTTGAATGTATTCCCTTCCTGCTACCTCTTTTTCTTGTCAGTTTATTTTTAAATCATAGAAAGTATATCTCTCTTTGAGACATTTCTTAGTGGAATATTGTATAATTGTCATTGAATATTTGTAGATGCTTATTGTTTATTTATTTTTATTTGGGGATTTTTAAATGAAAAATGCCACCCACAGCCAAATTCCCCAAAGCTCAAACTTCTAGGATTTTGATGGTTTCTCACTAGTAGATTAGAATCCAAACTCTATAAGATCAAAAAATCAGCAGTTCTCCAGCTTGATAGTCTTGATAGGCTGTTCTATTTTAGTTGTGTGTGTGTATGAGAGTGTGAGGAAAAGCACACAAGTGTATGTGTCTGTAGGGAGAGAGAAAAAATTCTCTATCCTGCCTACCCAAGTAGCAGTTTGAAGTCATTGCTAGAGATACTGAAGATCAAATACATTAAGTGCTTACAGTAATTCTTATCCATAACTGAATGGAAAATCTTTATGAAGCCTAATTGCATCTAAGATATAAAAACATCCATTAGAATCCTCTGTGTGTACATTAAATATTTTTAAAAGAGAAGTGCCTTGTAGGTATTGAATAATGCTATGTGGGTGTTAATTCTGTGTGGGTTATTATTTATTCCCTATGTAATGGAATCTATCTCCTAAGGTAGGAAGTATTGAGGGGGAGGGACTTGGATATCCTTGTGACCCAGTTTTGCCCCATTTGATTTCAGATGGCAGTGCCTATGAATACTCCTTGTAGTATAACTTGAAGATCTATGTACTTTCCTTAGAGTGGAAGAGAGTCATGCCACTGACTAGTTGATAAGTAAATGAAAAAAAGGTTCCATATAACAATAGTTCAGCTCAGGAATGCAACTGATAACCCCATTTGAAAACGGTTTACAATGTAGTGTTTCATTTGGTTCTTTAAGTACTGTATCAGAGAAGTGGGGCCATGACTGTTGTCCCATTTTACTGAAAGTCAGATGGCATAGTAACTTTGCTAATAAGATCACAGGCTACTAAGTGGTTGGGCTGGGGAGAAGCCCAGGCGATTGATTACCTGTCTAGTGCATTGAGCCTTACACTTTACTAAAGTGCTTCTCCAGATGAAGTTAGAGGGCCACATTGTAATATAGATGAATTTGCGACGTAGTTAGTTAGTAGGGTAGTTTTGGAAGTTTGGATAGTGTGCAGTTATATGAGTAGAATCATCTCTTAGAACCTGACCTTTGGCAGTTCCTTGGAGACTCTGTACATAGCTCTCCCATAGCCCTTTTGTGCATGGTGCAAGTGTTCAGTTGGGTAGTCTTCCACTTTGTGGTTGAGTTCCTTGAGAACAAGAACTCTTATTTCTTTTTATAGTCATAGGGCCCAGGAAAACATGTACAAAATAGTTATTTTAATAATAGCGGCATTATGCTGAGTGAAATAAGTTAGTTGCAGAAAGGCAAATATTGTATGAGTCCACTGTTATAAAAAGAAAAGGTTTACACATGGAAGGAAAGTTCCTTTGTTGGTTACCAGGAATGGGAGGGAAATGGAAAGAAAATTGCTAGCTAGGTAAGAGACATGTATTGATTTGGGTGAAGGGAACGGCAGTATACCAAAAGTGGGTAACCAGCACACTAACACTAAGGGAAAGGAAGACAGGTGCACAAGAAGTACAGACAACAAAGGCAAATACATACACAATACTACATTATCATTAATAACCAACATTAATCTATGAGTTTAATAACCAACATTAATCTATGAGTAGATACCTACATAGACAGGTAAGATGATCAGGTATGGGTAGGCAAAAGGGAATATACTCATGACCGTATGTAGGTCTGGCAGATGATATTTCTACATAAATAATTGTATGTGCTATAAAAATGTCCATATATATAATAGTGAATAGGGGCCAAAGTTGTGATAACTTCTTAGCTACAACCAAACACCTTGAGAGGAAGTGAGTCACTGGGCTCGTGGGCTCAGGACATGGTCACAGAGGACATCAAGCTCAACTGGCCTAACATACTACACAAAAACATTGTTCTACATCCTACTTCACTGAGTAGCTACTAGAGTTTTAAAAGCTTGCAAGCAATCATATAGGATGCAATTGTTGGTCTCTCCTTGTCCAGAGCAAAGAAGAGTGAAGAAAGACACATGGAAACAATTAGTCCAAGGGGCTAGTGGACCATGAGAACATAAGCTTACCTGACTTTGAGACCAGAAGAACTAGATGGTGCAATGCCAACCACTCTGAAAGGGATCAGAATTGGGGATCCTGGATAGAGTGGGAGAAAATTGTGGAACAGAATTCAAAATCATAAAACAGACTGAGCTTATTAGTCTGATAGAGACTGGTGAAATCCCCAAGACTATGGCTCCTAGTCACCCTTCAGGCCTGGAATTGAACTCATTCTTATGGCTTAAATTTTAGCCAAACAGTAGGCCTATAAAGTGAACAATTATACCAGGTAGGTATATTCCATAGAACAAGCGACCATGGAGACCAGAATGGCAGCATATTCATAGGGAGAAAGCTCAGAAGGCAGGAATGTACAGAAAGAAGGACACAGGGGAAAGGTAAGCACAGGGAGGAAGTGGGAATAGAGCTGGGGGAAAAATAAAAAAAGGCAGACAGTGCTCCAGCACTAATATTTACACATGCACATTGGACTTCTCTTTTCCTGTTTTTGGATATAATTTTAGTTTGTTTCTAACTGCCTCACCTTTCTCTCATGGAGCAGCTTGTAGGTTCAAGCTGCTGACCTTTCAGTTAGCCCAGAATCTTACCATTGCACCAGCAAGGCTCCTTACAGCATGTATTGATTTCGGTGAAGGGAATGCTGCCATTCTCATCTCTCATGGTTGATTGTTCTAAGGAATGTACCTACCTGGTATATATAAAAAAAAGTTTTTTTTAAAATTTTATTATGGTGAAACATACACAACGAGACATTCACCAGCATAACAGCTTCCACATTTACAGCTCAAGGACATTGAAGAAAAAGGTTTTTTTAGATGTCTTCTTATTTAATCTTTTGAAGAGCCCTATGAGAAGAAGGCATCACATTTTACAAGTGAGGAATCTGAACGCAGAGTAACTCTCAGAATTTTTGAGGTATTACTAATAACAGGTCACGTAGGTGGTAAGATTATTTTAATGCTTTGTTTTTCAAAATAGTGCATTTATTTCCCAAGTTGTGGTATGACTATCTTTTGGCAGAAAAATAATTATGAAAGACTTAGAAATGTGGTATGTAGTACCATTTAATACTGGTGTCCATTACAAAGTCATTACATACTATCCGACTCCCAGACCCCTGCTTGGGTTTCTGAGGCAGTATCTCTACAGAAGTAGATTGCCCAGTCTTCCTTCCGAGGAGTGGCTGGTATGTTTGAACCGCCAGCCTTCTGGTTAGCAGTCTGTTACCTTAGGCACTACACCACCAGAGCTCCAAACATCCTATCTGAGTTACAAAAGAATGAAAAAGGGGTAAACCAGCACTGTCCATTAGAAACAAAATGCTACATAGGTAATTATAGATATTCTACTAGTAACCTATTATAAAAAGTTTTTTTAAAAATTATTTAATCAGTATAGCTAAAATATCATTTCAGCAAGCAAACAATGTGAATAAATTATTGAGGTTTTTCTTTTCTTTATTTCTAACTAAATCTGTGAAATCCAGTGTATAATTTACATTTCCAGCACGTTTCAATTCAGACTAACCGCATTTCCAGTGCAGTTCTAAATAATGAGTAAATAATGGCAAAGATTTTTAGAAGCAGGGGTTTCTGATTTGCCTATGTCAGATTTAATGCATAAATGCCTAGGAAAAAGAACTAATATGTTTGTTTTTACTTTTTTGGCAGAGAAGAGCGAAGGGCATCCTATGACTATAACCAGGATCGTACATATTATGAGAATGTTCGTACTCCAGGGACGTACCCTGAGGATTCCAGACGGGACTATCCAGCTCGAGGGAGAGAATTTTACTCAGAATGGGAGACTTACCAAGGAGACTATTACGAATCACGCTATTATGATGATCCTCGGGAATACAGGGATTACAGGAATGATCCTTATGAACAAGATATTCGGGAATACAGTTACAGGCAACGGGAACGAGAAAGAGAACGTGAAAGATTTGAGTCTGACCGGGACAGAGACCATGAGAGGAGGCCAATTGAACGAAGTCAGAGTCCAGTCCACTTACGACGTCCACAGAGTCCTGGAGCATCTCCCTCACAGTCAGAGAGGTTGCCCAGTGATTCTGAGAGGAGGATGTATAGTCGGTCCTCAGACCGCAGTGGAAGCTGTAGTTCACTCTCCCCTCCAAGGTATGATAAACTTGAGAAACCGCGTCAGGAACGCTATACGAAAAATGAAAAGACAGAGAAAGAGCGAACTTTTGATCATCCTGAGAGGGGGGAGAGAGAGCGACGCTTAATAAGAAAGGAAAAAGTAGAAAAGGACAAAACTGACAAGCAGAAACGAAAAGGAAAAATTCATTCCCCTAGTTCTCAGTCTTCAGAAACAGACCAAGAAAATGAGAGAGAACTGAGCCCTGAAAAACCAAGGAGCTCTAATAAGCTAAGCAGAGAGAAAGCTGACAAAGAAGGAATAGCAAAAAACCGCCTTGAACTCATGCCTTGTGTAGTTTTGACTCGAGTGAAAGAAAAAGAGGGGAAGGTTATTGACCACACTGCTTTTGAAAAGCTAAAAACCAAGCTTGATAACGACACTGGAAAGTCGTCTGCTCTAGATCAGAAACTTCAGGTCTCTCAAACTGAGCCTGCAAAATCTGACATGTCTAAAGTGGAATCTGTTAGAATGAAGGTACCAAAGGAAAAGGGCCTTTCCAGCCACGTAGAAGTAGTAGAGAAAGAAGGCAGGCTTAAGCCCAGGAAACACCTGAAACCAGAGCAGACTGTTGACGGGCTCAGTGCCGTGGATCTGGAGAAATTGGAAGCTAGGAAAAGGCGTTTTGCAGATTCAAATTTGAAAGCAGAACGGCAGAAATCAGAAGTCAAGAAAAGCAGCCCAGAGATGGAAGACACTAGGGTACTTTTGAAAAAGCAGCCTGACTTAACATCTAGAGATATTGTTCTGCTAAGGGAAGCTGACTCTGAAAGAAAGCCTGTGAGGAAAGAAATCCTTAAAAGAGAATCCAAAAAAATCAAACTGGATAGACTTAATACTGTCCCCAGCCCCAAAGACTGTCAGGAGCTTGCTAGTATTTCTCTTGGAGCTGGCTCAAGGCCAAGCTCAGACCTACAAGCAAGGCTGGGAGAACCAGTAGGTGAATCTGCGGAAAATCAAGAAATCCAATCAAAAAAACCCACTTCCTCGAAACCACAGCTCAAACAGCTACAGTTATTAGATGATCAAGGATCAGAGAGGGAGGATGTTAGGAAGAACTATTGCCATGTTCATGATGAGACACCTGAACGTAAATCAGGCCAAGAGAAACCACATTCAGTAAATGCTGAAGAAAAAATTGGCATCGATATTGATCACACACAGAGTTACCGAAAACAAATGGAACAGAGTCGTAGAAAGCAGCAGATGGAGATGGAAATAGCCAAGTCTGAGAAGTTTGGCAGTCCTCAAAGAGATGTAGATGAATATGAAAGGCGTAGCCTGGTTCACGAGGTGGGCAAACCCCCTCAGGATGTCACTGATGACTCTCCTCCCAGCAAAAAGAAAAGGCTGGATCATGTTGATTTTGAGATCTGCAGCAAAAGAGAGAGGAATTACAGAAGTTCCCGCCAAATTAGTGAAGATTCTGAAAGGACTGGTGGTTCTCCCAACATCCGACACGGTTCTTTCCATGAAGATGATGACCACCTCGGCTCTCCTCGGTTAATGTCAGTAAAAGGGTCCCCTAAAATAGATGAAAAAGGTCTCCCCTATTCTAATATAATAGTCAGAGAAGAGTCCCTAAAATTTAATCCCTATGATTCCAGCAGGCGAGAACAGATGGCAGACATGGCCAAGATAAAGCTATCTGTCTTGAATTCTGAAGATGAACTAAATCGTTGGGACTCTCAAATGAAACAAGATGCTAGCAGATTTGAGGTGAGTTTCCCAAACAGCATAATTAAGAGAGACAGCCTTCGAAAGAGGTCTGTACGAGACTTGGAACCTGGTGAGGTGCCTTCTGATTCTGATGAAGATGGTGAACACAAATCCCACTCCCCCAGAGCCTCTTCATTATATGAAAGTTCCCGGTTGTCTTTTTTATTGAGGGACAGAGAAGAAAAACTACGTGAGCGAGATGAAAGACTCTCTAGTTCTTTAGAAAGGAACAAATTCTATTCTTTTGCGTTGGATAAGACAATCACACCAGACACTAAGGCTTTGCTTGAAAGAGCCAAATCTCTCTCTTCATCTAGAGAAGAAAATTGGTCTTTTCTTGATTGGGACTCTCGATTTGCTAATTTTCGAAACAACAAAGATAAAGAAAAGGTGGACTCTGCTCCAAGACCCATTCCATCTTGGTACATGAAAAAGAAGAAAATTAGGACTGATTCTGAAGGAAAAATGGATGATAAAAAAGAGGACCATAAAGAAGAAGAACAGGAAAGGCAAGAATTATTTGCTTCTCGTTTTTTACACAGCTCAATCTTTGAACAAGACTCCAAGCGACTACAGCATCTAGAGAGAAAAGATGAAGACTCTGACTTCATTTCTGGTAGGTTATATGGGAGGCAGACATCTGATGGAGCAAACAGCACAACTGATGTAATTCAAGAGCCAGTTGTTCTATTTCATAGCAGATTTATGGAACTCACACGAATGCAGCAGAAAGAAAAAGAAAAAGACCAAAAGCCCAAAGAGAGTGAGAAACAGGAAGATACAGAGAATCAACCCAAGACTCCAGAATCTGCTTCTGAGAATAAAGAATCAGAACTGAAAATGTCATCTTCAGTTGGGCCTCCTGTTGTCACAGTTGTAACTCCAGACTCGGTACCTCCATCACTAGAGAAGACAACCAGTGAGAAAGCAGTGGAGGCACCTTCAGCAGCAGAAGAGAAGCCTGTGGAGCCTGCCTTGGTCTCAGAAGAAGCAAATCCTGTGTCTGACCTGGCTCCTGTCCCTGTGGAACAACCTGAACAAGTAAACTTGCCCCCAGGAATGGACACCAATAAAGATGCTGCTGTGACTCCATTAGTAATTGAAGAAAGCTCATCAGCTGACCAGCTGCCTTATCTGGATACCAAGCCTCCAACTCCTGGGGCCTCATTTTCCCAAGTAGAGATCAGTGTAGATTCAGAACCTGACAGTACCCTACTACTTCCCAAGTCAACCCAGAAGTCTGAGGAAGCCAGTGAGCCAAAGGCAGAAAAGCCAGACTCAGCTGATAATGTTGAGCCTAAAGCAAATCAGAAAGCTGAAGTTGTTCCTGAGGTCCACCCCCAGGCTGCTGAAGATGTAGAGGCTGAGCCTCCAGTTGCTGCAAAAGACAAAAAGCCAAGCAAAAGTAAACGTTCCAAAACCCCAGTTCAGGCAGCTGTAGCAAGCATTGTGGAGAAGCCTGTCACGAGGAAGAGTGAGAGAATAGACCGGGAAAAACTAAAGCGGTCCAGCTCTCCTCGGGGAGAAGCACAGAAACTGTTAGAATTGAAGATGGAGGCAGAGAAGATTACAAGGACTGCTTCGAAAACCTCTGCTGGGGACCCTGAACACCCTGAGCCAAGTTTGCCCCTCAGCCGGACAAGGCGCCGAAATGTAAGGAGCGTTTATGCGACTATGGGTGACCATGAAAGCCGCTCTCCAGTAAAAGAACCCACAGAGCAGCCAAGACTGACCAGAAAAAGACTGGAGCGAGAACTTCAGGAAGCTGCAGCAGTTCCTACGACCCCGCGGAGGGGAAGGCCTCCTAAAACACGCCGCCGAGCTGATGAAGACGAGGAGACTGAGGTGAAAGAACCAGCTGAAACACTCAAACCAGCTGAGGGATGGCGATCCCCTCGATCTCAAAAATTAGTAGCTGCCAGTGGCCCACAAGGGAAGGGAAAGGGAAAAAATGAACCAAAAGTTGATGCTTTTGCTGAACGTCCTGAGGCTGCCACTGAGGTGGGTTTTCAAATGAATGTGAAAGAAAACAACACAAAATCCAAACCTGATAAAGAAGCAGCAGGAAGTGAACAGAAACAGGATAGAAAAGAGATCAGCACAGATAAAAACCCACCTGAAACTCCCCCAGTTGAGGTGGTGGAGAAAAAAACAGCCCCTGAAAAAAACTCCAAATCAAAGAGAGGAAGATCTCGAAACTCCAGGTCAGCAGCAGACAAATCTGCAAACCTGAGGAACGTGGATGCTAATGCAGGTGCCAGTGCAGCCACAGGGTCTGTGGGGCTGGCAGGAGAGCAGGACACTGAGGTTAGGGCAGTCTCCCCCGAGAAAAGCGAGGGTCCCCAAAAGGAGAGTAGCCTGTCATCCCAGTTGAAGAGTGATCTTATTGATCAGAACAAGGAACCAGAGAAGGAAAATGTGTCTGACTCTAAGCTGTGCCCAGAAGCAACACAGTTGGCCAAGCAGATGGAGCTGGAGCAAGCTGTGGAGAACATTGCAAAGCTCACAGAAACGTCAGTTGCTACAGCCTACAAAGCATCAGCTGCAGATGCACCTGAGGGCCTTGCCACGGAGGACAGAGACAAGCCAGCCCATCAAGCAAGTGAAACAGAACTTGCTGCAGCCATTGGCTCCATCATCAATGACATTTCTGGGGAGCCAGAAAACTTCACAGCTCCTCCCACATACCCTGCAGAGTCTCAACCAGATGTCCAGCCCCATCCTCAAGGGTTACAGCCTCCTGAGGAAGGAATGGAGCCTGAGACAGATGAGGCTGTATCTGGCATCTTGGAGACTGAGGCTGCCACAGAATCTTCTGGGCCACCCATCAGTGCTCCTGACACCTCTGTAGGCCCAGCAGACACCAAGGAAGTCAGAGGGAATGGCAGTGAACCCTCCCATCCAGTGCAAGAAGCCAAAGGGTTCAAAGAAGCAGAAGTTGCTCGGAAAGACAAAGGACGCCAGAAGACAACCAGATCGCGCCGCAAACGGAATACAAACAGGAAAGCAGGGGCTGTGGCAGAGCCCCATACCTCCAAGTCTGATCAGCCTCAAAGCAAGAGTCCAGCTGTAAACGAGGGAACAATGCTACAAGCCCCAGAAACTCCACAGGAAGAAAAGCCGAGTGAAAAGCCCCACTCCACTCCTCCTGAGCCGTGTGTGTCTGACCCAAGCAAGACTCCACCCAGGGAGACTATATCCCAGGAGAGTACCATTGAGGAAAAGACACCAACCAGAGGGTCTGCACCCCCTGACCTACTACCTACCCCTTCTCAGCCAGCACTAGGAGATGATGACCAGCAAGCCAGATTCAAGGTACATTCAATTATTGAAAGTGACCCAGTAACTCCACCCAGTGACTCTAGCATGCCCACCCCCACAATTCCTTCTGTAGCTACAGCAAAGCTCCCTGCCCCTGTCACCTCTACTGGGATCCCACATCAGAGTTCCCCTCCTAAGGTGACAGAATGGATGACGAGGCAGGAAGAGCCGCGGGCTCAGTCCACACCATCTCCAGCTCTTCCTCCAGACACAAAAGCCTCTGATATGGACACCAGCTCCAGTACGCTGAGAAAGATCCTCATGGACCCCAAATATGTGTCTGCCACGGCCATCACTTCCACAAGTGTCACTGCCTCCATCGCAGAGCCTGTCAGTGCCACCCCCTGCCTACATGAAGCACCACCCCCTCCCATTGAACCTAAAAAGCCTCTTTCAGAAGAAAAACCAGCAGCTCCAGTAGTCAACACCTCTGATACACAAGCCTCAGAGGTTCCAGTAGCCACTGATAAAGAAAAGACCGCGCAAGTTATTGCTCCCAAAATTACTTCTGTCATTAGCCGGATGCCTGTCAGCATTGATTTAGAGAATTCCCAGAAGATAACGCTGGCAAAACCTGCTCCTCAGACTCTGACTGGCCTGGTGAGTGCCCTGACTGGCCTGGTGAATGTCTCACTGGTTCCAGTGAATGCCCTGACTGGCCCAGTGAATGCTTTGAAAGCGCCTGTGAAGGGCTCAGTGACAACACTGAAAGGTCTGGTGAACACTCCTGCTGGTCCTGTGAATGTCCTCAAGGGGCCAGTGAATGTCCTCACAGGACCCGTGAATGTTCTCACCACTCCAGTGAATGCCGCTGTGGGCACAGTGAACGCCACCCCAGGGGCAGTGAACACAGCCACAGGTGCAGTGAATGCCGCCACAGGTGCAGTGACTGTCACAGCAGGGGCGGTAACTGCAGCATCTGGTGCTGTGACTGCCACAGCAGGTGCAGTGACCATGGCAGCAGGGGCAATGATCACACCACCGGCAAAATGCAAGCAGAGAACAAGCACTAACGAAAATAGCCGGTTCCACCCGGGATCGATGTCTGTGATTGATGACCGCCCTGCTGACACGGGCTCTGGTGCTGGACTGCGTGTGAACACCTCAGAAGGGGTTGTACTCCTGAGCTATTCAGGGCAGAAGACTGAAGGCCCACAGCGGATCAGTGCCAAGATTAGTCAGATCCCCCCAGCAAGTGCAATGGACATTGAATTCCAGCAGTCAGTGTCCAAGTCCCAGGTCAAACCTGATTCTGTCACACCATCTCAGCCTGCACCCAAGGGCCCTCAAGCACCTTCAGGCTATGCAAATGTGGCCACCCACTCTACTCTGGTATTAACGGCCCAGACGTATAATGCATCTCCTGTGATTTCATCTGTGAAGGCTGATCGTCCATCCTTGGAGAAGCCTGAGCCTATTCACCTCTCTGTGTCCACACCGGTCACCCAAGGTGGCACAGTGAAGGTGCTCACCCAGGGTATAAATACACCTCCAGTGCTGGTTCACAACCAGCTGGTACTCACCCCAAGCATAGTCACCACTAATAAAAAGCTTGCTGACCCTGTGACCCTCAAAATAGAGACCAAGGTCCTTCAGCCGGCTAGCCTAGGGTCAACTCTCACGCCCCATCACCCTCCTGCTCTGCCCAGCAAACTGCCTGCAGATGTGAACCATGTAAATTCAGGGCCCAGCACCCCAACAGACCGAACAGTCTCCCATTTGGCAGTCACAAAGCCAGACTCACATCCTTCTCGACCAAGTGGGCCTGCTCCGTCCCCATTCCCAAGGGCTTGTCACCCCAGCAGCACTGCATCCACAGCTCTCTCCACCAATGCCACAGTCATGTTGGCAGCAGGCATTCCTGTGCCACAATTTATCTCTAGTTTACATCCTGAGCAGTCTGTCATCATGCCTCCCCATAGCATCACCCAGACTGTCTCTCTCAGCCACTTATCTCAGGGTGAAGTGAGAATGAACACACCCACGCTGCCCAGCATCACCTATAGCATCCGGCCAGAGACGCTCCATTCTCCCCGGGCCCCACTGCAGCCCCAGCAGATAGAGGTCAGGGCTCCGCAGCGTGCAGGCACACCCCAGCCAGCCCCGGCAGGTGTGCCTGCTCTGGCTTCCCAGCACCCTCCAGAGGAAGAAGTGCACTACCACCTCCCTGTTGCTCGCGCTACGGCCCCTGTGCAGTCAGAAGTGCTTGTCATGCAGTCTGAATACCGGCTACACCCATACACGGTGCCACGGGACGTGAGGATCATGGTGCATCCACATGTGACTGCAGTCAGTGAGCAGCCCAGGGCTGCAGAGGGTGTGGTAAAGGTGCCTCCAGCCAGCAAGGCCCCTCCGCAACCAGGGAAGGAAGCTGTCAAGACAACTGATACCAAAGCAGCACCTGCTTCTCATGGTGAAGCCCGCATCCTCACTGTCACCCCCAGCAACCAGCTGCAGGGGCTGCCACTGACCCCTCCTGTGGTGGTGACCCACGGGGTGCAGATAGTGCACTCAAGCGGGGAACTGTTCCAGGAGTACAGGTATGGCGACATCCGGGCCTACCACACGCCTGCTCAGCTCACTCACACTCAGTTTCCTGCTGCCTCCACCATCGGCCCACCTTCCCGGACCAAGACTCCTACTCAGGTGAGGAAGCCAAGTCTCCTGCCCAATCTGTTAACATGTACATGGGGGCTTTGAGGGATCGAAACAACAGTGTGTTGAAAAATCAGCCAAGAGAGTGGTTGGTTAGTGAGCTGGTCAGATACTCCCTGAAACATTTTGACTTTTTTATGGGACTCAAGCAAGCCTCAGAAACTTCAAGGCTCAGACCCCACCACAAGAGTGTTAGGCCATGGGGAAGGAGCTCTTCAGGAATGGTTGAAGTAGGTGGCTGCTTCCTGCAGCGGTGGGAAGGAGGGGACTAGGTGACCACTTAGCTGAGCTCAGTCCTGAGGCTCTGAGAGCATCTCCTACAGGAGACCCCTGCATCTCAGTGTCTGAGCCCCTCCCTGTGCCCAGTTAGGGGCAGGGTCTTTGTGCCAAACCAACTCTGTTCCTTTGTCTGTCTTCCTGATTCCCAGGGCCCTCCGTCTGAAGGGGAGCCCTTGCAGCCTGCTCAGCCTGCCCCATCACCTACGCAGCCTGTTCCGCCCACCCCGTCCACACAGCCTGCCCAGCCCATGCAGCCCTCCCAGCTAAGCCAGCCCAGCCAGCCACTGAGCAGCAAAATGCCTCAAGTCTCCCAGGAGGCGAAGGGGACCCAGACAGGAGTTGTTGAGCAACCTCGCCTCCCAACTGTACCTACAAACAGGCCAGCTGAGCCTCATTCCCAGATTCCGAGGGCCCAGGTGGAAACAGGCCAGACTTCCCATCCCTCTCCTGTGTCTATCTCTATGAAGCCTGATCTCCCAGTCTCTCTTCCTGCTCAGGCTGCCCCAAAGCAGCCATTGTTTGCCCCTACAATCTCTGGGCCCAGCACCCCACCAGGACTGGCTCTGGTGCACCAGGAAGCTCAGCCCACCCCCAAACAAGATTCCTCTCCACACTTGACTTCCCAGAGACCAGTGGACATGGTTCAACTTCTGAAGGTAAGTGTGGGCACAGGTCTGCCAAGCTTCCTGCTGTGTTAATGTCCTCAGATGCTCTGGTTGACTTGGACCAGTGAGCTGCTGCCCAAGGCCATGCTCAGCATGGCTTAGCTCTCCACTCATGTACTCATTTCCTGTTTCCTTTGAGCAGAAGTACCCCATCGTGTGGCAGGGCCTTCTGGCTCTGAAGAATGACACAGCTGCTGTGCAGCTCCACTTTGTCTCTGGCAACAATGTCCTGGCTCATCGTTCCCTTCCCCTCTCTGAGGGGGGGCCCCCACTGAGGATCGCCCAGAGGATGCGGCTGGAGGCCTCACAACTGGAAGGGGTTGCCCGGAGGATGACGGTAAGATGTAGGCCACAGGTGAGCCACTGCTGACGGCAGCAGTCAGCAGCACCACTGCTACCTACCTGTCCCCAGGAAGGGAGGGAATAGGGCCCGTCAGCCTTGGATGGTCATGGGACATGGCAGTAGTGCTCATGAAGAAGACAGGGAAGGGTGTGTTTCGTTTCTCTTTAGGGATGTAAAAGGCCTCCAGACCCAGATACAAGTTTTCTTACACTCAATTAGGGTGGATTTCCTACTCATAGCAACTCTATAGGGTAGAATAGAACTGCCCAAGGCTTTGATCTTTTTGGAAGTGGACTGCTACATCTTTATTCTGCAGAGCAGCTGGTGGGTTTGAACTGCTAACCTCTCAGCAGCTGAGCGCTTAACCACTGCGCCACCATGGCTCCAACTCTATGGCAACATGCTTGATTTTTTTTTTTTTTTTTGAGAGTGGATTTAAAGTCATCTCAGTGGTAGGGGGCTTGAAGATTTTAGAGCCAGATACCCCAGGTTGGACAGGCCTCCCTGCATGAGCTCTGATCATTGACGACTAGCCTCTCTGCCCAGGTGGAAACAGATTATTGCCTGCTGCTGGCTCTGCCCTGCGGCCGTGACCAAGAGGATGTCGTGAATCAAACCGAGTCCCTCAAGGCAGCCTTCATCACCTATCTGCAGGCCAAGCAGGCAGCAGGGATCATCAATGTTCCTAACCCTGGCTCCAACCAGGTCAGTCGGTGTCTTCCCTCTACACACACGCATGGGCTGGGAATAATCTGGTTGGGAAGTTGACCTTAGCCTGCTCTCAGTACTGGGCCTCTTCAAGTTTAAAGGCAGAATGGGAGTGAGAGGGGTGATGGGAAGGCAGACCATCCATTTGTCTCTCATCCCCTTCCCCAGCCCGCCTATGTGCTGCAGATCTTTCCACCCTGCGAGTTCTCAGAGAGTCACCTGTCCCGTTTGGCCCCTGACCTTCTCGCCAGCATCTCCAACATTTCTCCTCACCTCATGATTGTCATTGCCTCCGTGTGAGCCACCGAACGGTCACCACCTCGGCGTGTTTTTCCTGAGGTGCTGCAGCAAAAAATAAACACAGGACAACCCAGCCAAGTGGAGGAAGAAGCTGCCGAAGGGGACAGAGTCCACTGCCAGACGGCCAGCCTCCCACCCTCCTGCCCGCCCGGCTCCCGTCGGCCAGATCTTCTCTGGGCAGTGGTGCTGCTACCTTGTATGTTTACATGATGCTTTAGCCCAAGGACAGACCACCAACTGATAAGACTCGCAGACACCTTGGGGCTGGGTTTCTGTTCTTTTTGGAGAAAAGAAATAGGGCAGTGGAATTAATTTTTTTTTTTGTTTTTAAGAAACAAGAAAACAGAACTGCCTTTGCACTAAATTAGTGACTTGGACTTTTGCACAGTGAAGACAGGCTGTGACACTCTGGATGTTTGGTGTATGTGAACACACGTCGCAGACCCTCACGCAGGACTTTGAACTTCTGCTGAAACTTTGGGGTCAAGGAACATTTCATTGGGTTTTTGGGTCCCTGTCCCCCCTTCCCATGCTCATTTGGATGTGTCACCTTTCTTAATTCTCTGCCGCCACCGTCTTTGGTTCACCTGGATGTACAGTTTACACTTGAAAAGAGCAAACAGAAGGATAGCTAATTTTCTTTCTTGGTGGGATATGCAGAACTTGGGATGTGTGTATATATAAATATATAATATATATAAATATATATAATACTGACTTAAAAATCAAATTTCCCTGACATACATTTTTTTTAATCTGTGCCAAAAATGTGTTTTCAGAGAAAATCTTATTTTCATACTCAGACTTTGTATTGTCACTCATTTGTATAAGTGCGCTTCGTTACAGCACGGGCCTGCCCTGCGATGTGGAAGTGTCACACAGCACCTGTAAAAGACTGGCTGATCTCCTCTTCCTTTACCTGGACCTCCCCCAACGTCCTAACACTTATTAATTTATGAAACTGTTTTTCTCAGCGCAGTTTTGTTTTGTGTGTCCATTGGATTACAAACTTTATTAAAAAATACAAAACACGTCAAGTGTGAATGTGATTGTCACTTGGGTGGGAGGACCAAAGGTCCCTAGCTTGAGGAACAGGTAGTCCTTACCCCTCCTGTCTCTCTCCCCAACTCTGTACATGGGACCTGCTTCCTTTCTGCCATTTAATCAATCAGTCCTCCCCAAGGATCATTTGATCTCGCACAAAAATTTTTATAACAGATGCTGAACTTCAATTGTTTTTCAATGTTGTGTGGCAAATGACTTGTGATACTTCAAGGGTCTGATTGGCTCTTAGGTTATGTTGAAGGCACTTCAAATTTGATACAGAATAAAACCAACCCCCACACAAACTTGACACATCTTATGCAAGCTTTGGCTTGTCTCTTGTCCCTTGTCTCAGAGCAGTAGGCAGAGCCTGGCCTGCCAATGCTCCCTGGGGCACAGGTAATTCTGTTACCTGCCTCTGGATGGGAGGCAGGAGTGGGTAGGAAAAGCTTCCCTCAGCTATACCCACTACAAGCTGAGGAGGTGGGAAGACAGGGAACATGGGGGCTACAAAGAGGTCTCATGGAATCAAATGGGGTTCCTACACATAGACACCCTTCTGGTGCAAGAAGATGGTATATCTAGTATATCTAGTGAGGTGTTAACAGCTGCTGGGAGTGACCTGTAGGAAAAAAGGGGGCCCAGGTGCATCTCCCAGCTGATGGAGCTCCTGAAGGAGTTGCTCCACCAGCCCCTACTGGTTGGTCCTATTAACAGCACTGTGGTCCCTGCCTCCCCTCAGAGCTCCCTGCTGGCCCTGGGGCCCCAGCCTAGCTATAGAGATGCCATTGATTCAAGGCAGATAAATGCTCCCAAAAAGATGGCATGGGCTTGGCCTTTATCTTTAGGCCAGGGATGCCAGGGCAGTTGAGTGCAGAGAAGCCCTCCTACTTCCCCAGGGCCAACTGGACAGGGCTGGGGCCTGTGGGTCTGGCTCCCCTCTGCCCGTCTTGCTGCTTGGCCAGACCGGGCCCTGAGCTGAGCCTGGCAGAAGCAGCCTCAGGGCTTGGCTCGCTCTGGGTTGCCTGGGTTCTGGCAAGGCCCTGCTGGCCCCTTCCCCCAGCTTTGCAAACTAGGCTGAAGAGGGGCAGGGTCACAGCTATGCTCCATGGGAGTGAGGGGAGGTTGGGTCCTAAAGTTGAACAGGAGAGATGCCTCCAAAGAGGAACCTGGGGGGCGCATGGGTGGTCACATGGAGCCTTGGTCTCTCTGGCCCCTCACTGCTGCCCACACCCAAACTCAGTAAAGCAACCAGCTTGGTTCTAGACAGGTCTGCAAGAGGAATAGCCTGACTTTCCCAAGGAACAGGTCTATTGGCTGGTCCCTGGGTTGGGTAAGCCCTTCTGTGGCACAGCCATAGCTGCCAGCTCCCCAGCCTGCTCCACCCTCCACCCCCAGGGAGCTCTAGGCAGCATTAGAAAATAATGAAATTTATTCTCTAGGGAGCAAGGCCACCCCTCTCAGTTCTAGGGTGCCATCCATCTTTAAATAAACAGTCAGGAGGAGGGGTGCCTGCTCACTCGGCCGGCGGTGGACATTCGGGGGCTGTGGGTGGGGTCTCTGCCAGGGCAGGTGGACCCTCAGCCCCATCCCGAGGGCGGAAGAGCAGCTCCCCAGCCTGCAGCACCTGCCCGGCTGGCCACGTGCCACCTGGCCCGTACTGCTGGTAGAAGTCCGTGTCTGCCTGGAACATGACGAGGGCCTGGGCTGTGTGGATCCGCACGTGCTGTGCCAGGCTGTTGGCATCCAGGAACTTCTCCCCACAGGAGTCACAGGCGTAGAGAATCTGGGTGTTGGGGTCTGTGGGAGGTGGGGGCTGCAGTCAGCACAGAAGGGACCCTTGTGCTTCCCCGGCTCTCCCACCCTGGGCAGCCGCTCTTACCTGCTTCCTGCACTTGCTTCACAGCTTTGGTGATCTCAGCTTTAAGTGCTTCCGTCTCATCAGCGGTCACTGCGGCTCCCACCGGTACTACTGTGGGCAGAATTGGCAGGGTCTAAGGCCGGAGGCACCTGACCGTGTTTGCCACCCGAGGCAAGTGGCCTGTGACTACCCTCTGCTGCCTACAGCCCGCACCTGTGAGCTGAGTAACGGCTGTTGCTGCCAGCGCCTCAGTGGCCAGCGTGACCATGTCATCAACTGTAACCACGCTGACCTCTCCACCCTCCTCTGGTTCCAGGATTTTGATGCCCGCCTTGCCCTGGTGCACAGTCTTCACATGGGAACGAAGGTTGTCCACCCGGTTAAAGCCGCGGCCACACTTGTCACAAAGGTAGGGCTTCTCTCCTGGGGAAGAAGGCAAGATTACCACCTGCCTTTTGGGGTAGGGTAGCAGAGGATAGGAGTGGGAAGACCTCACTGGGTCTCAGCTTCACTAGCAGGAAGTTTTCAGACCTCCTAGAAGATCCAAGAAAACAGGGTCCTCGTTAGAGCTAGACTGCCTTCAGAGCCACCTGCAGCATGTGCCAGCACTTAACGCTCGGATCTGGGCTGAGTGCCTTCCCCCTAGTTGAGAAGGGGCACAACAGCAGGAGCAGCAGCTCACCAGTGTGGATGATGATGTGCTTGGACAGGTCCCCCACGTTGACGAAGGCCTTGCTGCACACGCTGCACTTGTGGGGGCGGATGTTGTCATGGTGGCGAATGTGATTGGCCAGCTGGCTGGACTGGACAAATCTGTAGGGTCACAGAGGAAGGGGATCATATTGAAATGCCTGCCCCAGGGTCAAGAGGACCTGAGTTGGGGCCTCCTCCTTCATCTTTTAGGTTAGAGAAGATCCCCAGACCTAAGCTTGGGGCTTGGGCAGCACTCTGCTGGTCCCCCCACCGAAGCCCTCAGTTGTTTCCTGCCCTCTTTGAGGTGTAGTGCTTGGGAGCTAGACCTTTGGGCTCGGGGCAGGGGCTAAGGGAGCAGGACCTCTTGCCACAGCGCTCACAGACGTAGGGTTTCTCGCCAGTGTGCTGGCGCACGTGGGCGATGAGGGAGCTGGCCTGGGTGAAGGCCTTGCCACACATCACACACTGGCAGGGCTTCTCACCTGGGGACAGGGGCAGGAGAAGGTGTTGGTGCCGACTTCTCCTCCCCTGCATCCCAGCCCCCTGGCCACCACCAGGCTCGCTCACCCACCCGTGTGGATCCGGACGTGCCGCTGCAGTGCGCCAGGGTCTGCAAACTGCCGCTGGCAGTGGATACACACGTAGGGCTTCTCCCCACTGTGGATCCGAAGGTGCCGCTTGAGGTTCCCTGTGTGAGACCAAGGGAGGCCCGGCATGGTGCACCCTGAGGGCTGAGGAGGGAGGGGCGGGCAGCCAGGCAGCCCTGGTCCTACCTGAGGTGGTGAACTGCTTCCCACACTCTCGGCACTTGAGGGGCCCATCCGCGATGTGGATCTTCAGGTGGGCCTTCAGATTCCCCACCTGTGCCAGGCAGGGGTCAGCAGGGCCACCCCACAGAGCATGGCCTCAGGCCCCTCCTTAGTCCCTGCCACCAGCGAATAAGTGATTCACATCCTCCCAGGGGCCTGTGGATAGCTCTCTCTTCTTGAGGCTAGCAGAATGTTCCAGGCCCCAGCAGTGGAAATAAAACCACCCTCACAAACAACAGTTGTTTCTGGCCCAAGCCCCACCCTGACCCACCCTGCCCTCCCAGTCTCCTCAGACCACCTCCTTTCCCCACAGCTCTGTGCAATTGCTCCCCACTCTATTTCTCCTGGATCACCGCTACTTAGACTGAGAGCTCTGGGAGGCCCAGGGCTGCCTCTGTTTGCAGTACCCCCACCCCCCTCCTCTGAGCCCTACAACATGCAGTCAGGACTCTGGACCCCTGAGGGTGGCCGAGGCCCCCAGCCCCCACCTGCATGCACCGATTCTCGTGCATGCATGAAGCGGGCCCACCGACCTGGTTAAATTTCTTGTCACAGTGTGGGCACTTGTGCTCCTTGTCAGTGTCATGGGTCTCCAGGTGGCGCATCTTGGAGGTGGGGTCGGAGAAAGAGCGGCCGCAGTAGTCGCACTGATAAGGCTTCTCGCCGCTGTGCACCAGCTGGTGCCGCTTGAGGTTGCCGGAGGTGGTGAAGAGCTTGCCGCAGTCCTCGCAGCGGTAGCGCGCCTCACCCGAGTGCCGCTTCTTGTGCAGGTTCAGCAGGCTGATGAGCCGGTAGCTCTTACCGCATTCCTCACAGCCATATGGCTTCAGCGGGCTGCAGGGGCGGAGGGCAGCCGAGGGAGAGGGAATCACTGGGTCCCAGACAGGGCGGGGAAGTGGGGGCAAGGTGGCTGGCCTGCTGTGGGGGCCCCCCGTACCTGTGCGTCTTCTCGTGGGCCTTGCACGCGGCCGGGTCAGAGAAAGCCTTGCTGCACTCCTGGCATGAGAAGGGCTTTTCACCTGTGTGGATGCGGATGTGCCGCTTGAAGTTCCCTGTGTGTGTGAACTCCTTCCCACAGTCCTGCAGGCACAGCAGGGACAGGGTGTGAGGGGGCTATTGGCAGGTGACGGGGCCAAGGAGGGTTGGCAGTCCAAGGCCCTCGCACCTCACACTTGTGGATGACGGAGCCGTAAGCCTTGGACTCGGTGCGGTCACCGTAGGTGCCTGAGCGCAGGCTCCGGGCCTCCACGCTGAGCTCCTGGCCTGAGTCTGTACCCACTGACTCCTCATTGTCCTCGCCATTCTCCAGCTGGGGCCCTTCCTCCTTGACTGCAGCTGGCCCGGTGCTGTCCACCTCTTGCTCGTCTTCTCCTTTCCTTGCTGGCTCCACCTCCATCTCTACCAAGAGAAGAGCAAGCCCTGAGAAGCCAGGGACAAGAAGGGCCTAAAGACAGACATGACCTCAGACCCAGACCAGTGCCAGGAGCCTGGGCTGCCAGCACCCCCGCCCGGCCTTCATGGGGTCATCTCTGTACCCATGCCCTGCTCTGCCTGGGCACTGAGCAGGGACTCCAGCCAGATCTGGGAATGACAAACAAATGTCCCCAGCACTTGCCAGGGAAACTCTAGAAGAGTCAAACCCCACTGCCATCAAGTCAATTCCGACTCATAGCAACTCTAGAGGACACAATGTAATTGCCCCATAAGGTCTTCAAAGGTGTAAATCTTTTCAGAAGCAGTCTGCCTCATCTTATTCCTGCAGAGTGGCTGGTGGGTTCAAACCACCGACCTTTCAGTTTGCAGCTAAGTGCTTTAACTACTGTGAACCAGGGCTCCCTTCCAGGAGAGTCAGGTGACTGGATATTTGCTACCTGGGGCCTCAGTCTATGGGGGTAGGCACCCAGGCTGGCCACGGGGCAGGAAGGGCACTGTCAGCCAAAGGCCCTTGGGGGGCGGTGTATGGGCTAGCAAGGCATCTCTCACAGGTATTCAGGGCTAGAAGCAGCAGAAGCTCCAGTGCCGTGTCAGCTATACTCCTACGCTAACAGGGACGAGGGCCAGGCTGTACAACCAAGAACTGATCTCAGAATCCTAGAATGAGGAAAGATGTCTGTCCAAAAAGCTGATGTGAGGAGGTGACTCAGTGTGGGATCGGCTGGAGGGAGGAGGAGAGGGAGAGAGACAGGTGGGGAGTGAAAGAGGGCTTGGGGATGTGAGAGTGGGGCCTGGCCCGCTTGGAGGGTACCTTGCTCCGAGTTCTCTGACAAGGCAGCCTCGGCCTCAGCAGCAGCCATGCCACTAGTGGGGTCTGGCTTGAGCTCCACAGGTGGTGGCTCCCGGGGGGCATCAGCCTTCTCCGTCTGCTCTGCCCCTGGGGTAGGAGAGGGCAGAGACATGGGATTGGAACCCTCTGGGGCAGGGGGCGGGGCACAACTCAGGCAGGTTGTTGTCTCTGGCGGGAACACCCCAGAACAAACAACGGGTCCTTCTGGATCACCTGAGCTCAGGAAGTAGTTACCCGTGCAACCCCACCTCCCGGCCACAGACCCTCCTGAGGAAGGCCCTTGCTACGTTGAGCTGCTGGGAGAACGGAGCAGCCAGCTGAGCCCTTAGCATCGTAACTCACCACTGGCTGCACTCTCAGCCTGGCCACCTCGCTCCTCCTTGGGCTCCCTGCCTGGGCCTGCCGGTGGACTGCTTCCTGCTTGGTCCAGCTCACTCAGCGTGGTGGCAACAGCCTTCTCCTCCTTGGCTCTCTTGTCTCCTCCTGGAGATGGAATAGGACAGACCTGCCATTTCCCATCAAGTGCCCATCAGAAATTGCTAACTCTTCTGGGCCCTCCCTGGGGAGACAGGTAAGTAGTGGTTGGTGGTTGGTTCATTTGACAGACCATTTGCAGGGCCCCTGCTCCAGGCCAGGCCCTCAGCTGGTGCTGCGACTACAGCATTGAGCATGCCAGTCATGGTGCCTGTCCTCGTGGGGCTCACAGTCTGACCTGGGTGATGGGCCTCAGACATGGCATGATGACACCTGACCAGAGGCTGGTGCTTGGAAGGAAAGGCACATGACACTCTGGGAGCTGCAGTCAAGGAATCTGACTCACACTCGGTGTTGAGGGCCTGTCTGAGGAGATCGGGGAGCAGAAGGCAGGATGCAAGAAGAGAGTGCGAGGGGGCACACACACCAGTGTGACAGGTGACTCCCTGGGCCTCACGGGCAGCAGAGCCCAGAGGAAGCTGGTAAAAGGTCGAAGGGGCAGGCAGAAGGGGCCCTTCAAGAGGCCTTTCCCAGGCTTTACTGTGGCCAGTCCTCACCGGCACTGCGACGGAGGCAGGGTCAGATGGGGAAACTGAGACCCAGATAGGACACAGATGGTCAGAGGCAGAGACCCATCAAAAGCCAAGATCTCTGGCCTCCTGCTCAGGAATCCAAAACCAAACCCACTGCCATTAAATCCATTCTAACTCATAGCAACCCCTGTTGGGTTTTCAAGGCTGTAAATCTTTACAGAAGTAGATTGTCCCGTCTTCTTCCTGCAAAGCAGTTGGTAGGTTTGAATCTCCAACCTTCTGGCTAACAGCCAAATGTCTTACCTACTGTAGTAGTTCCTACTACAGCCTGCCAATAATCTTACCTTCCGTGGTCGCAGCCTCCATGTTTTCCCCAGGGTTGGTGGCTGGCTCTGCGAGTGACTTGAGGGCATGGCAGGCTGTGATGATATCCTGCATCTGGAGGAAGCTGGCCACAGCCAGCACATCATCCACGTTCTCAGGGCTGAGGCTTAGCTTGGCCGTGTACATGAACTCCAGCACCTGGCCCAGGCCTGCCAAGGACACAGCCAGCCATCACAGACCCACCTCAGGGCCTGGCATCAGCAGCCTGCCCAGGTGGCTGGCCACCTGTCTCCCCACTCCTGTGCTGGGTACTCTCAGCCCAGTGACAGGCTTAGAAAGTCGGGATGCTCCCAGAGGACAGAGGGTGTGAATGTTCCTTCATCCCCTGCACCCACCCAATGTACGTCAAAACTGAGGACACTCCACCCGAGTGTCAGCCCTGGCTTCTCATCAGGGTTCAGCCAGATATCACCTGACCCTTCTGGGGCTCAGTTTCCAGATATATAAAATGGGGCAGGATCATCTCGCCCTGATCTCATGATATGTCATGTCATTCTGGGCTGGACATCTGAATCCAGGACCAGTTCCTTCTTCATTCCCAAGGCCTACCTGATACCATCCCAGGTGTGCACACCTGTCCTGGTCAACCCACCATCATCCCACATACTCCTGGTTAGTGCTGGGGTAGGGGCTCAGAACTGGACTCAACCATGGCAAGGGGCTGGGTGCTCAGGACCAAACAGTCTCTGTCCCTCCCTATAGAGCTTGCCCTCTGTCTGCTCCACTCTGGAATTGATTAGAGCCCCTCCCCCACCAGCTCTCCCCTACCACCTCCCACCCCAGTCAAAACAGGCTCCAAAAAGGTGGTGCAATTTGGTACCCCACGCTCTTGGCCCATCCCACAGCTCGACACAGGGGCTGTGTCAAGAGCGTGTTACATGGCCCCAGGACCCAGCCACAGCCTCCAGCCTCAGCAAGAAGGCCCTGGGCCCTCCCAGGGTACCTGCCGCATTACTGATGTCCAGGTGCACCACATCCTTCTGGTCCACAAAGAGCATCTTGAAGTACTCGCTGCAGGCAGCCAGCACCGCTTTATGGGCCTTAAAGTCAACCCCGTCCACCACGAAGGTGCAGTCACACAACAGCCCCAGCTGCCGCTGCTGGTTCAGCTGCTCCAGGACGTGCTGGCTGTGCTGGGGGAAATCCATGGCTGGGGAAGCCAGGGGGCTTCATGTTAGCAAGGAGGAGGGATGCCAGCTGGTTCCAGCCCTGAACTTCCCAGATGAAGGAATGTGGAGGGGACTGGGAGAATGAAAACAGGGGAATGGCATTTCTGCCTCAGAAGGACAAAGAAGCCCAAATGCTGCAAACACAGGGCCCCTGTGCTGCCTACGTCCTTGGGTTTCACGGGGCAAGAAAATGCCCCAAAAGTTAGGAGGGGCCAACACAAACTGCTACCTTTGTGTCTTGCTAAAGGTAATGACACTGAAAGTCAAAAAACAAACCAATCAACCAGAAAACACATGGTCAGTTTAACATTTAAAAAAAAAAAAATCGTACACAGGGCATATCTTAAAATAAAGATGCTCTTTCAAACACTGGCTTATGAAAAACCTTCTATTTTATTATGTTTCCCATTTCATTGTGGACAGGTGGGACATATCTGGGAAGATGACAAGGCAAAGTCTTCATTACCCAAAGTTTCAGGACTCAGTCAAGCATGAGGGGTGGCCTGGCCCCTCTCCTGCTGCATTTACAGAGCCCTGTGTGGCCCCTGGCAAACCTTCCTCTCTCTGACTCATGGGCTCCAGAAACCATGGAAAGCTGGGGAGTCCTCTGCCCCCAGAAGCCTCTGTCCTGAAACTGTCCCCAGGGAAACAGTGAACTCTGGCCTTGACCCTGAGACCTGCTGACCTCGTTGCAGTTTCTCAGTCCATGCCTACAAATCCCACAACTCTCCAGTGAAGATGCTCTGAAAGATTCCATGGTGCCTACATCTTGATCTCCAGTGGCCATGACTAAACAAGTACCCACATCAGTGCTCCCCACCCTAGTACCACCCAAAGTCACTGCCGAGATCAGTTCTTTTCTAGTAAAAATAAGCCCTCTTTTCTAGAAAGAACCAGTTTTGGAATGTTGGAGAATAAAAATCAGCCCTCAGTCTCTGGAGCCACATTACACGGAACCCACAGGGCAAGCCTGCCCCAGCCAGGCTGCCTGGTAAAAAGCAGTGGTTTCTCTTTCAACAGCTCTGAACCTAGCCAGCCTCTTCTCTGAGGCTGGCCTGCTCATCACACCCCCAGGCTGCCTCCGGGCAGACAGGGACACTTGGGGGCTCCCAGCACCCAGCTTAAGCAGCTTCTTGCTGGCTCTAGTCATTTCCCCAAGTTACATCAGCCTCAGAGGGGTGAGTCACTCCTGCAGCGCATGGTGACCATGTATGGGTGTCTGGCTGGGTGAGCAGGAGTGAAGGCCACGCCCCTTGTGCACTGCTTAGCCAGCTCAGATCAGCGTTGACAGATGCAAAGTCCACCCACTCACAGTAGGGTATGTACTGGCTGGGGTGGGGATGGTGATGAAACCCAATAGGTGGACAAAGATCCCTCAAGGAAGGGGACCATGGCAGCGGCTATAGGCCTGTGCTGTAGCCTGAGTTGTGCGTTACTACTGCTGGAGGCCTAGAAACACCCTCCCCACTCCCTGTGCCCTCAGGACTCTGCTCTGGTCCCAGCCTCCACACACAAGCTCCCAGACCCGGGGCTTTGCTTCTCAGCTCCGTCAGCTGTATCTATAAATGCCTGCAGCTAGAGCTCTTCTGGGTAAGCAGGACAGAGCCGGAGGACAGCCCTGAAGCCAAGAGGTGAGGCTCTCCAGGCAGCTGGGCCCTTGGCTTCGTGCAACAATGTGCTCCAGAGACAAACCAGCTGGCAGCAGCAGGCTGCTACCAACATGGGACACCTCATAAAGGGATCTTTCTTTAGGATCTTCAATCCCTGGGATAAATCAACCCCAGAGCTGTCTCTTCTCTGAGGTGGAAAAAGGGATGTGTGCAGAGGTGTGTACGTGGGTGGGGGCAGCCCCTAGGTCCCCGGCACCAGTCATCCTTCACAACCTCAGGAGGCCCAAGTGAAAGATATGGCAGGTGGAGAAAAGGAGGGAGCACTGGGGCCCCCACAGGGCAAGCGCCTCAGCCTCTGCCCATTAATCTAGGAGGCTGTGCAGACAAGCCAGTACAGAACCCGAAAGGTCTAAACCCTTTCCTCCTGGCAGTGGGCCTGACTCCCTCACCCACACCAGGAGCCACCTGAAAACTGAGCTGGGGTGGGGTGTCTCCAGGTTCCACAACAACCAGGGAGGACTGGTAGACCCAAAGTATCAGCCGCTCCCAGGCCCTCTAGCTGAAGAACTATTGGCCAAGCGGATAACCATGTGAAAAGACTCTGGCCAACAGGGTAGCAGGGCCTGCTGGCCCAAAAGGCAGGGGCAACTAGGGACCCACGCCTTCACACTGCTAGCCATGCCAGAGCTCCTGGGTAGGGCAGTCCAGCCCAGCCCCAGGGAGACAGGTCTTCCTTCCCACCAGGTACAACGCCCAAGGGCTGGGCACAGGAGGGAGTAACTTGCAGCAGCCTTGTCAGAAAGCCAATTAAGGTCCCTGGGACAGAGTAGATAGTACCCCAGTACCACCAGTTCTGCCCCCCAACACATACACAGAGAATGGCCATCCACCCACTAGTAGCATATCCCACCCAATGCTAACACACTCTTCCAATGCAAGACAGTGACAGGTTGACCTGGGCCCAGAACTGGGCTCCTCTTCAAATGGGGTGCTGGAAGCACAGAACCAGAGGCCATCTATCACTCCCCTGAGGTGGCCCCCATGGTTGCTCCAGCAGAGAATCACACACACAAGAGCATCTATTCTGACCGAATCAAAGAGAGAAAATGGGAAACAGGGTAAAAGCTACCGAGGAAGAACAAAAGATGGGGAGAGTCAGGGAAGGAGGGGAGAGGAGCCAAGGGCAGAAAAGCCAGCCCTGATTGCCCTGCTAAGCAGGGCCTTGAACACAGGCTCGCAGACACCAATCTTGTGATCAGCACCCCAGGGAGTGTGCAGCCTGCATGCTGCCACCCACAGACATCAGCCCATGCTGGAGCGCCAGGCTACAGCCGTGGCATTTATAATCGCACTGCTCTCACCCCAATGGGGCAGGTGGAGCTCAGAGTCACTGGCTGTTTTCACACTCCTGCCTCCAACAGCTGGCTGCCTGCAAACAGCTCACTCAGCTCCATCTCTTCCCGAGGTGATGCGGCAGGAGCAGCCTTCCTAGTGCCCCACCCAACCTGTGGGGAACACTAAAGCTCTCGGATGAGCACAGCTTTCCTCCAACTATTTCCTGTCACCTCTCCTACTCCACAGCAATAAGACCACAGGCAGGTCAGGCCATGCTTAGGAGGATACAGGAAGAGTCCCCTTCTGTGTTCCATTACACTGGGTGCGCAGGCAATTAATTCTAAACGACGTCAGAGATAACATACCGTTCCCGCCAGACAGGCAGCTCTCACCATCCCCACTCTTCACTCCAGCACAGGTGTGGGGATCCCTTCTATTCATCTTGCTTGAAGGATGATAAACATAGGCACTAGCTAAAGCTACTTCTAAAAAGGATTCTAAAAACTTAGAATATAGAAAATGCAAATAGAACAAGACCACAGAGCCCATCAAGCCCAGGGTCCTCCTTTTAGATGAGAAAATAAAGCCTAGAAAGGGCAGGTAACTTGCTCTGGGACCCTCAGCCACTCAGAGATGGATCTTGCCTTCTGACATGAACTTCTGGCTGCAACCTGGCACCTCTGCCTGTGACATCTCCAGCTGCTCAGTTGTGACATTGGATTAATGGGTCAGACTTCAGGTTTCAGAGCAGAGCTGGAATGCTCTTCTGATGATGATGACACACTGTCCTGGCCTGCCTCCCCTCGAATTCATCTGCTTAATGAAAAGTGTGTGTGTATGGGGGGGATGCGCACAGAATGACAGTGAACAGGCACAACTGAACACATGACAGTGTGGAGATGACCTCTGAGGATGGCTGCTGATTCTCACCACCCCCACCCCCCAGGGCCTGCCACACCTCCTGTCAAGACATGGAGTCTATTTCCTTCCAGTTGAACTGGATGGGCCTGCAGAGACTTTGGTCACAGGCTGCGGCAGCAGTGATTCTGTACGACTTCCAGGCCTAGCCCAAAAGAGGCCTGGAAGATGGTTTATGCAATCTTGGAAGCCAGCCACTATACTATAGGGAGGTCTGAGCTCTCCTGTTGGAGAGAGGGAGCATTGGAGAGGCTCTGGAGGATGGAACACCAACACAGAGGAGCCACGTGAAGGACCGAGACCCCATCTAACAGCACCAAGGACCCGGCATGAGGCAGAGGCCTTCTTGGACCTTCCAGGCCAGCTGCCAGTGGGATGCTACCACTAGAATAACCTCAACCAACACCATGTGAAGCAAAAGAACTGCCCTGTCAACCCACAAAACTGAGAAAGAAAAATTAATGATGGTTTAAGCCAAGAAATTTTGGGGTAGTTTGTTATACAGCAATAGATAAGTGATGGATAACAGATGTTAAAACCACCAAGAAAAGGTAATAGTTTACAGAATGTTCAGGGCAGTGGTTCTCTCAGGATGGGAGGGAGGGCAAACGAGTCTTCAGAGATACTGGAAGAGTGCTATTTCCTTACTTGGATATGCCTGTGCTTACTTAAACTACACATGTGTACATTCCATATACTTTGTATGGAAGACATATTTCAAAATTTAACAAAAGTTTTAATAAGAAACCAAGTACCAGGTTCAATCCAGTTACAGTGCAGAGCCCACGAGCTGCCAGGGCCCTGGGACAGCAGCACGGCCATGAGGTTTCCAGTGAGGCTTGTGCAGGTGGGCCTCGGAGGGCTGGCCACAAAAAACAACCCTTTTCACTGGTTCTTCAGCTCCAGAATGTTGGCAGACAAACCACTGGTGCAAGAAAAGTTTTTGCATGGGTCATGAAATCCACTTCGCTCAACTCAGCAGAACCTCAGATTCCTGCAATAATGACATGATGGCATTTATGGTGCCTCTTCAACATGCCACACAATGCTGTCAAGCCTGGCCCACTCTCATCACCTAAGAACCAAGGACATGGTCCATTCAGGGCAGCAAATTCTACGTTGCTGTTTCCAAGATTTCTAAATTTGAGAGGCATCATGGAAGCAGCCAGACCTCTGGGGCTGGCCAACCAGGGCTTGAATCCTGGCTCTCCTCACTGCTAGCAGGTGATTTTGGCAAAGCTTCTTCATTTACAAAACGTGGCTGATGATGCTACTTCCCAGATCTGTAGGTGTTGGCTGCCATCAAGTTGGCCCCTGACTCATGGCGACCTTGTGGATGTTAGAGTAAAAGTGGCCTCCCCAGATTTTTCTTAGTTATTGTTGTTGTTGTGGTTAGGTGCCATCAAGTCGTTTCCAACTCATAGCGACCCCATGCACAGCAGAACAAAACACTGCCTGATCCCACACCAGCTACATGATCCCTGCTATACTTGAGCCCATCATTGCAGTCACTGTGTCAATCCATCTCATTGAAAGCCTCCCCCTCTTTCGTTGACCCTC
>NW_006921875.1:3831455-3843477 GCF_000298275.1 Orycteropus afer afer
AGCTCTTTCCCAGTCCTATTTTGAGAGCCTTCTAACCTAACTGGACTATTCATAAAGTTGCATGGTATTGTATCATCAAACAGTGTTTCTTTGCTATTCATAAGGTTTTCCCTGGCCAATTATTTGAGAAGTGGACGGCCTCTTCCTTCTTCCTAGTCTGTCTCAGTCTGTAAGCTGGGCTGATACCTGTGCACCATGAGCATCCCGCTGGGTTAGAAACACCTGTGGCTCAGCCTAAAAACTCACATCAACACGTCACCACGGTAGGACAAACCGACAGACAAGTTTGCCTCCCTTCTTGTATATAGCTTTCTTAGCTATAACCTTCTTGTATTATAGCTTTCTTAGTTATAATCTTTGCAAAAGCAGACTGCCAAGCCTTACATGCTGCCACAGGGTGGTTCAAACCACCAAGCTGTCAGCAGATGGCAGAGTACAAACCATTTGCACCATCCAGGGACTTTCCTTATCTGTTAACCATCACCATTGAATCAATTACGACTCTGCGGTGCAGTGAATTACTTAGTATGGCTCTTCTCCCCACGGTCTTTGTGACTCCCACCAGACGACTGGGTGGGCCTATGCAAATGTAAGATGCTTATAGCCCACTAAGGGGACTAGATAGCTTGTTCATAATGTAAATAAGGTACACGGCAGTCTTGTGGGGGTGGAACTGTGCAAATAAGGTGTACGGAACCCTAATGTGAGGACTGGTCAGTTTTGCCATCAGCTAGATTTAAAATGAGCCATCCCAGAGGTGGAAAGGGGGAATCTCACTATCAGTAAGAAAGAAGAGCCAGGAGTAGAGCGTATCTTCTGGGCCCAAGTTCCCTGTGCCGAACTTCCTCAATCCAGGAGACAGGGAGCTATGACCTAGAGATGGCAATAAGCAGCAGCAAAGAAATAGTGGCAGTAGAGGCAGCAGAGAAAAGAGACAGGCACAAGACACCAATGAGCTTCCCAGCCCACGGAGCAAGAAAGCTGAGTGCAAGAAAGGAGGCTTCCTGGAGGAGTGGGGTGCCTCTCAGGGCACCTACAAGAACTAAAAGAGCTTTGCAGCAGTTGCCCAAGCAGGGCAGAGGCCAAGGCCAGAGAGAAGCATGCCTGAAGCATGGCTAAGAGAAAGCTCTCCTGATTGAAGAACTGTATCCTGAGTCATTTAGAATTCTGAATTGTAACCTGTTACTTCCCTAATAAGCCCCATAATCATGAGTGTTGTCTGTAAGTTCTGCATGCCTATTACAATGAACTATCAAACTCAGCAGAGAAGTAGAAAATGCAGAGAAGTAGAAAATGCCTGAGAGGGACAGCTGGTGTCAGAACTGGTAAGAAGTTTGGAAGGTGGAGGCATGTCTGACCCATGCTTCATAGGAATCAGCCATGGACGGCTGCTATTGATCCTCATCCCCCCTTGTGAAGTTGGAGGTCAGATGCTGCCCCCACAACCTTTCTGCAGGCTCATAGCAGCCCTATAGGACAGAGTGGAACTGCCCCACAGGGTTTCCAAGGCTGTAATGTTTGGAAGCAGACTGCCACATCTTTGTCCCGCAGAGCCTCCAACCCTTTGGTTAGCAGCTGAATGAAGTGGCCCAAACCTGTTAGAGTATTAAATTAAATAAATAATCTAAATAGTGCTGGGCACATCATAAGCACTCAGCAAACTATTGTTACTAGGAAGCAGGAATGCAAGTTACAGCTCTCTATACAACATTTATTTATTTATTTAAAGGCAGAGACCACAGCAGATGGTTTCTACATATCCTTTTATACCTGGGTGCACTTAATAACTATTTGGTGACTTGACCTTGTTAAGAAGTTGTACTCATAACCCATTATTCCTTCTAAATACAATTTGGAAAAATCCAGGAGCCAAATCAGCATGAAGAAAGAGAGGGAGAAGAGGGGATACTGAGCAAGTCACCTTCAGAGCAATTTTCTTTCGGGGAAGCACTTAGTATTGAACAACTGCTTCATTACAGCCCAGTGGTGCTCCCCTCCCTGGTGAAGCTAGAGTGCCGATCCAGACCCCTAAGTGGTGCACAGCGCATGGCTCCATCTTACCAGCAAACGAGCACCTGTCAAACACCCAGATTATTAGCAACGATTAAACCTCAGGCAAAGCTTCCAGTGTCCCACAGAGGGAAGCCATTAGGCCAGGAAACAACTGATCTGTCACAAGGAACTGCTGATCACAAACAGCAGGCCCAGTTCACAGAATGTGCTGTGCTGGCTCCAAGCCTGGATATGAACTCAGCCACCTCATGTCCTGGGTCCCCGAGGAACTGAAAGTAGGTGAGTGGGATCACCATTTGGCTTTCAGTTCCTCAGAGTTCCTGATTTTCTAGAAATACAGGTGGCTCCTGTATGTCACTCAACACACACTAACTCAGGCCCAAAAACTGCAAGTTCAGACCAGGTCAGCCTTGCATGAATGAAACCTACCTGCCTCCCACCTTCTTGACTCCACTCCAGTTTTACAACTGGTCCCTTTTCAGGGCAACATGGGCAGAGAAACAAATCAACAAACCAGCCCACAACTATTCAAAATCATTGCACTGCCCTCAGCCCACCTCAGGAAACAGGTATAGAGAAAAGACTAATTTCACAAACGTAAAATGAGTGCCCACTTGATGCTTTTCTCAGGCCACTTGGGCTAGAGCTTTGGCAGGGCTTCAAATCAGTTCATTTTGTTTCAACTCACAACTGAGAATTTACATTTCCATCTCTGATATACTGAATCAGAATCTACATTTTAATAAGATTCCCAGGTGATTCTTATACATACATGTATGTTGTTGTTGTTGTTTTTAGGTGCTGTCAAGTTGTCGCCAACTCACCAACCCTATGCACAGCAGAACGAAACACTGCCTGGTCCTGAGCCAGCTCCATGATTCTTGCTATACTTGAGCCCATCACCACTGCCACTGTGGCAATCCATCTTGTTGAGGACCTTCCCCTTCTTTTGCTGACCCTCCACCTCACCAAGCATGCCTTCTCCAGGGAATGGTCCCTTCTGACATGACCAAAGTAGGTGAGATGAGATCTAGCCATTCTCGCCTCCAAGGAGTATTCTGGCTGCACTTCCTCCAGGACAGACCTGTTAGTTCTTTTAGCAATCTGTGGTACTTTCAGCATTCTTCACCAACACCACAGCTCAAAAGCATCAACTCTGAACTCTTCTTCAGTCCTCCTTATTCATTGTCCAGCTCTCACATGCATATGAGGTGATTGAAAATACCATGGCTTGTGTCAGGTGCACCTTAGTCCTCAAGGAGACATCTTTGCTCTTCAGCACTTAAAAGAGGTCCTTTACAACCAATTTGCCCAGTGCTATGCATCGTCTGATGTCCTGACTTCTGCTTCCATTGCCATCGATCGTAGAACCAGGCCATGTGAAGTCTTTGACAATGTCAATCTTTTCTCCATTTATCGTAATGCTGCTTATAGGTCCAGTTGTGAGGATTTTTGTTTTCTTTATATTGAGAAGTAATCCATACTGCAGACTATGTTCTTCAATCTTCATCAGTAAGTACCTCAAGTAATCCTCACTTTCAGCAAGCAAAGTTGTGCCATCAGCGTATCGCAGGTTGTTAATGATTCTTCCTCCAATCCTGATGCCATGCTCTTCTTCATATAGTCCAGCCTCTCAGATTATTTGCTCAGGATACAGATTGAATAAGTATGGTGAAAGGATACAACCTGATGCACTCCCTTCTTGATTTTAAACCATGCAGTGTTCCCTTTTCCTGTTTGAATGATACATATGTACACCTGGGGATCTGGTTAAAATGTAGATTCTGATTTAGTATATCTGGGGTGGAAACACTAATTTTCAGCAGGGGGTTGAATTGGAACAAACTGACCCAAAGCTCTGGAGATAAGTGAGGAAGACAAACTAAATCAATACATGTCAGAAAGTCAAGTGCTGCAGCATAGTAAATTACATAGTGTGGCTTTTCTAGCCATAAGTCTTTGTAAACTCTGTGGTGGAATTTGCCATGAGCAACTGAGTAGTTCCTGGTTGTTCAAGTTATCTCCCTGGGGTATTTCTGTTGGGTGTAGCACCAAGTAATTTTCTAGGAAGTGCTCTCTCTCTCAGGTGTATAGAATTCTGATGTTGGGGTTGGTTAATTTGGCCACTCTGCCAGGCTCAAAAGGAGCCCTCCTAGAGGCAGGAGGAGTCTCTCTTTTGGCTGAGAAAGACATGCTGCTGAGAGAAACGTGCTCCTGAGAGATACACACTTGCAGAGAGAGAGACGTGAGAGACACATGCTACTGAGAGACACGTACTGCTGGGAGAAACTAAGAGAGACTGTTGGCTGAGAGACAGCAGGCTAAGAGAGATTGAGCATGTTCCTGAACTTGAATTATAGCCTGTTGCTTCCCTAATAAACCCCATAATCTGTGAGTTCTGTGTGGCCACTGTAGCAAATTATCGAACCCAGCAGAGAAGTGGTGGGTGCTGCAGGAGGACCAGTTAGTATCAGGGTTGGTGAAAGGGCTGGAGGGAGGTAGCATGTCTGGCCTCACAGGAATAGGACTTGGGCTGCTGATGGCGATTCTGTCTTCCTCTTGTGGGGTTAGAGGAAGTCAGAAGATGCAGCCTCCCTGTCTATTTTTCAGTTGGTGTCAGAAGCAGTGGGATTTGTTGTAGTGGCTCCAGGTTCACAGAAGCATGGGACTTTGTAAAAGAAAGGAGGAAAGGGGCTAGGAAGTGAAACTTTTAGATGGTTACTTTGGTTGGTGTTACCAACTAAGGAGATAATTGATCCAGAAGCTAGGCCTTTTGGTTACACCCAGCCAAAAGCCCAAGGCCGTATACATAGAATGGGAAGGTAATCAAGGTGATGAGATTAAACTAGAATGTCTTAAAAAGGATTATGTGTTTTGGATTATGTGTTTACCTGAATGTACTATGGGTATTGAATGTTTTCTTACCTGCTTGTACATTCAAAATGATTATGGGGTGTGGAAACACGGAACATGTATGTCTGCCTTCAACCAACACTTGACTGAATATGTTAAGAGGGGAAATAGAATTTTAGGGGCTTAAGTAGAAAACCTGAGCCCCACCCAGAATTACTGAGAGAACAGAAGATCTACATTTGAAGACAAGACTTACAGAGAAAAAAAAAAAAAAACCTGTTTGGCTTTTTGAATTTTGAGCAAGCAGTTAGGCTTTCAGTGCATGAAGGAAGGAAAGTCATGGTCCATGAGAGAAACCCCTTCCAGGACTGAAAGTTAAAGGAAGACAGCAAGCAGTCAGCTTGTATGCTGCTCACTTGTGACCACCTGGGTCCACATGAGTGGAAATGGAGGAAGTGCAGCAAAGAAGAAACAGGCTGAGTTTGGTACTCTTTGACCTAGGCCATGGAGGCTGAGGATGAGAGAAAGGGCTGGCTGGTTGAAATGCAACAAGTGTGAGCCTATGGGCATTGAAATAATCCCTAAGGACTGAGGATTATGAGTGAAAGTGCTGGCTGGTCTGAAGTGAAAGGAAGAGTGTGACTCCCAAACTTGGCAGCTGGAACCCATGACCTAGCTAGGGCTAAGCT
Organism: Orycteropus afer afer; assembly: GCF_000298275.1. Lineage (NCBI taxonomy): Eukaryota > Metazoa > Chordata > Mammalia > Tubulidentata > Orycteropodidae > Orycteropus > Orycteropus afer. The sequence goes on from NW_006921875.1 coordinate 3,837,011, forward strand.
AATCAGAATCCAACCAAATGAAGAGGAAGATGTTTTACACTGAGCTGGTATTAAGTTGCTGCAATTTGATGGCTTGTGCTGGGCTGGACTTTGCTTGTTTATGGATGCAAATGCCTAAAGTTTCCAAGCAGAACAGAAGATTCCTCAGTGAAAAGAACATGCTTGTCTCCCCAGGGTACTGATTTGATATTCAAAACTCACTGCCATCGAGTCAGATCTGACTAATAGTGACCCTCTTGGGTTTCCAAGGTGGTATCACTATGGAAGTAGATTGCCCAACCTTCCTTCTGAAGAGTGGCTGGTGGGTTTGAACCACCAGCCTTCTGGTTAGCAGCCAAAGCCTTACACACTGCGCTACCAGAGCTCCCACTGGTTTGATGTTGTTGTTGTTGTTGTTATGTGCCGTGGAGTCAGACCCAACTCATAGCGACCCCTCCTTGCGTTTCTGAGGCAGTATCACTACGGAAGTAGATTGCCTCATCTTCCTTCCAAGGAGTGGCTGGTGGGTTTGAACCACCAGCCTTCTGGTTAGCAGTCAAGTGCCTTAGGCACTATGCTACCAGAGCTCCCTAGGGATGGGCAAATAAGAAATTGGCTATCTAAAATGGAGGAAGATGAAGGCATGGAATGGCTGGCTTACACGTTTTCATGGGTGTGGTTATTCTTAAACTGATGGTGATGGGGATGTTAATTTTTGATGTATAAAAGGGATAATGGCTACAAAAGTCAGGGGGTGGCCTGCGGTGTAGTAAATTACATAGTGTGGCTTTTCTAACCATATGTCTTTGTAAACTCTGTAGTGGAATTTGCCATGAGCAATTTGCCATCAGCTAGCTCCTGATTGTTAAAGTTATCCACTGAGGTATTTCTGTTGGGTATAGCACCAAGTAATTTTCTGGGAAGTTCTTTCTCTCTCAGGTGTATAGAATTCTGATGTTGAGATTGGTTAGTTTGGCCACTCTGCCAGGCTCAAAAGGAGCCCTCCTAGAGGCAGGAGGAGTCTCTCTGACTGCTGGCTGAGAAAGACATGCTGCTGAGAGAAACACGCTCCTGAGAGACACACACGTGCTGAGACAGAGATGAGAGAGACACGAGAGACACGCACTGCTGAGAGAGAGACTGTTGGCTGAGAGACAGTGGGCTGAGAGAGACTGAGCATGTTCTGAACTTGAATTGTAGCCTGCTGCTTCCCCAATAAACCCCATAATCTGTGAGCCACTGCAATGAATTATCAAACTCAGGAGAGAAGTGGTGGATGCTGCAGGAAGAATGGTTGGTATCAGGGTTGGTGAAAGGGCTGGAGGGAGATACTATGTCTGGCTCGCAGTAATAGGCCTTGGGTTGCTGATGGTGATTCTGTCTTCCTCTTGTAAGGTTAGAGGAAGTCAGAAGAGCGGCCTCCCTGCCTCTTTGGCAGGTGCTAGTGCTATGAAGAAAATGGAAGCACACTGAGGGATGGAGAGGCAAGAGGCTATTTCATAATTTAAAATGGGGTCAAGGAGGACCTCTCTGAGGAGGGGGCATTTAAGTAAAGACCTGACTGAAGTGGAAGAGCAAGTCATACTGCTATAAGCTCCAGGACCATTCCAGATACAAGGAAGCAAATGCAAAGTCCCTGAGGCAAACTTGACCTTGGGAAAGGGGTCAGTGTGGCTGGAGAGGAATAAGCAAATGAGAGGACAAGAGGAAATGTGTAGGCAGTAGTGAAGGCTGAGATCACCGGGTTCTCAGAAACATGTCAGACTCGAGTTTCTTCTTAGTGCATTGGGACACCTTGGGAGAACTGGGAACACAAGAATGATATTTCTAAAGGGACACTCTGGCTACACTGCAGAGATTGCAAGGGGACAAGAGTGGACACAGGAACATCGATTGGGCTACTGCCATAGAGAAGCAAGAGATGTTAGTGGTCTGCAGCACCCTGGTAACAGCAGAGATGAGAAACGGTCAGATATGGGATATATTTTGCAAGAGACAACATGATTAGCTGATCAAGTAGATGTGGGGTGTGACAAAAAGAGGTGTCAAGGATGACACTAAAAATTATGACCTGAGAAACTGGCCAAGTGGAGTGCCATTTACTGAGATGAGGAACAATAGTGGCAGAAGAGATTTAGTTAGGAGAAATGAAGAGTTCTACTTTGACCAATAAAAGTTGAGATGTCTGCTTGATATCAAGATGGAAATGTCAAGTGGCAGCTGGGTGTCTGTGCTGGGAGTTCTAGGGAGGACTGAGAACTGAAGCTAGAGATCTGGGGTCAGCAGTGTAGAGATGGTAATAGAAGGCCTGAGATTGAATGGGATCATTCAGTATTTGGGAGTATTTGATAAAGAAGAGATGAGTGGACTTAGAATCAAAGGACATGCATTAGAATCTTGGCTCCAACACTTGCCAGGATGACCTTTGGCAAGTTATTTAACCTGAGTTTTGGACTGCTCACCCTTAAGATAGGAAGACCACCATAAGCAGCTCCCATCAAGACAATTCCAACTCTAGCAACCCCGCATGTGTTGAGTAGAACTATGCTCCGGAGGGTTTTCAATGTCTGACTTTTCAAAGCAGATCACCAGGCCTTCTTTCCAACGTGCCTCTGGGTGGACCGTAACTGCCAACCTATCTGGTAACAGCCGAGCACAGTAACTGTTTGCACCACCCAGGACTCCAGCTGACTGGAAGTACAACAAAAACAGTGGCAAAGGGGAATTAGCTATAACTTCTCTACACAAGTCTATGACTGACACACAGTTAAAACAAAAAGGGGAAACAAACTGAATTAAAACAAAAACAAGGCAGATTATCCCACAGGAACTCCCTTTACCATCTCACTGCTCCTCTCTGACAATGACAGCAGGCCAAACAAAGCCTCAGGAAGGAATAGGTGGTGCTAACGGAGCCACACTCAGGTCCAATGTGACAAAGAAAAGAAAAAAAAAAAAAAAAAAGGCACATAAGCTGTTCCCCTCTGGCTTCAAGCTCCTGCTGTCTGGCCTTTGGTTATTAAGGACCTTGCTCAGGCAGGGCAGAAAGCCTGGGAATAGTTGCCCACTCAAGATCAGTAAGGCTGGATTCTAGGTCCAATCTTCGCATGTGGTAGGCTGAAGGAATAAAGTAGGGGCTGTTGACCTCAAACTCAAACCACAGACCACTTCTGAAGTGTCAGGTGCTTTGCAGGAGCTGGCAGTTCCCCAGAGCATAGGGCCAGGTGTGAGCGCCCACCCCACCCCACATGCCCCAGAGGAGGAAGGTGCGGATTCCCTCACAGCCCAGCGATGAGTGCCAGAGGCTCCACCAAGCGCCACCTAGGAGGGTGAAGGAACGTCTCTGGGAAGGCATGGCACCCAGCCGTATCATGGAAAAGCCAGGGCAACAAAAATGAGGAGATGTTCAGGCCAAGGCCAGCATAAGCAAAAGTAGTTCAAAGTTCTTAACACCCTTGGCCCTTCCTAGGGGAAGCTGGGCCAGACTGTTTGTCCCAAACCTTAATCTCAGGTAGAGGATTCACATCTGTTACTCACACTGAAATTTCCGCCATGTCAGAGCTCTCAAAGTCCTTCATTTCTATTTACCATAAAACCTTTAAGGCACTTTCTATAAAACCTGGTGACTGAAACTGCTCAACAGGAAAAAATTTCTCATAAGGGAAATGGAAAATTATGGTAATTTGCAAAGAATGCATCACTGGGGGAAACTTTATGAGCAAAAATTCCTTAGAGGAACAAAACTGTGAAAATCCCCTAGAACAGCAGTTCTTACCCTTTTTTTTCAGACACAGATGAACCCTTCTGATACTGTGATGTAAGCTAAAGACCTCTCCAGAGAGATGAGCATGTGTGCGTGTGCGCACACGCACACACGCACACACACACAATTCCACATGCCATTTCAGGGAGTTTATTGACTCCCTGGGTCCAACTAAAAACTCCTGCCCTGGAATCAAGCCACTGTTAGTTCCGTATCTCAGGTAAGTAAAGTCTCTGCACCTCAGTTTCCTTTCTGTAAAATGGGGATGATGATAAACGTTTCTACTTCATAAAGTTGTTGTTGGCCATCTTCATTCCTATTACTACATATGAATTCATGCCAGCAATACTGATCAGGTGATTTTCCAAAGTGGACTGCCAGGCTCTTCTTCCTAGTCTGTCTTAGTCTGGAAGCCCCACTGAAAGCTGTTCAGCATCATAGAAACACTCAAGCCTCCACTGACAGATGGGCAGGGAAAAAAAACAGAACATGATAATTCCAAACAAAGGATCAGTGTCCCGCCTGGTGGAACCACTGAGACTATGGCCCCTAGCTGCCCATCAGGTCTGGAATTGAACCCACACCTGTGGTTTCCAGCCAAACAAAAGACAGGCACATGAGTTGAACATTTACCTCAAGTAGATACACTCCTCGGAGAGAACAATCATGGGAGAAAGAAGGGCTGCTTATGCACAGGGTGAAAGCTCAAGGGGCAGGAGCCCATGGGGGGATGGACACCGGGAAGAGGTAACTATTGGGAGGAAGTGGGAGGGGAGCTGTTGCATTGTAGTAAACTGTGGTCAATGTCATGAGTCAAAGTGTATGTGAACTGCTGTATGGAAAGTGAATTTGCTCTGTAAATCTTCACCCAAACCACAATTTAAAAAATTTTTAAAAAGGATCAATTGTCCCATGATACTACATAAGATCATGAATCCCAATCAAGAAAACAAAAAAGCAAGAAAAATACATATTGTTTGGAAATGAATATAGTAGGACTTCCATGCAGCACATGCCTTTCATGTGTAATTATTCTTTCTTTCTTTTTTTTTTTTTTAATTGTGATTTGGGTGCAAGTTTACAGAGCAAATTCACTTTCCATACAGCAGTTCACATACACTTTGTCTCATAACATTGACTACAATTTACCACAATGCAACATCTCCCCTCTTACCCCCTCCCCATAGTTACCTCTTCTCTGAGTCCATCCCTCCATGCACTCCTGCCCCCTGAGCTGTCTCCCGGTGCATAAACAGCCCTTCTTTCTCCCATGATTGTTCTCTCCAAGGAGTGTATCTACGTTGAGTAAATGTTCAACTCATATGCCTGTCTTTTGTTTGGCTGGAAGCCACAAGTGTGGGTTCAATTCCACACTTGAAAGGCAGCTAGAGGCCATAGTCTCAGTGGTCCCACCAGGCTCTATCAGACCAGCAAACCTGGCCCCCCTCTTTTTTTTTCCAAATGATTTTGAATTTTGTTCCACATCATTCTCCCTCTCTAGCAGTATTTTCTACATAGACTCACCCTCCGAGTGGTTGACAGTGGTAGCCAGGCACCATCTAATTCTTCTGGTCTCATAGTCATATAGGCTGCAGATCACATGGTGGGCCAGACATGTGTGACTATCTTTTTCTGGGTTTGTCTCCTCATTAGGATTACTGGGTTGCTAAGATCCCTTCTAGGGTAAAATTTTAATAAATGTTGAATATATGAATGAATGATTTTATTCATAAGATTCCCAGATTATAAATGCATACTGTTATAGATTGGATTGTGTCTCCCAAAAAGGTATGTTTAAGTCCTAACCCCCTCTCCCCACTCCCACCTGACCTGTGAATGACCTTATTTGGAAATAGTCTTGGAAGACATTATCAGTTAACATGATGCCATACCCAGGTAGGGTGGGTCTTAATCCAATCTGAATGCTGTCATTATAAAAGAGAAGAGACAAGGGGAAAACCACCATGACCATTTGGGCATTATTCCAAAGTAGTAAGTCAAGGAACGCCTGAAGCTACCAGAAGACAGGAGAGGTAAGAAAAACTCTTTCCTAGAGCCTTCAAGGAATTCTGATGGTGCAGTGCCTAAGGCATTTGCCTGCTAACCAGAAGTTTGGTGGTTCAAACCCATCAGCTGCTAGGGAAGATGGGGCAATCTACTTCCATAAAGATTTACCACCTTGGGCTCGATATGAGTCGGCATCAACTTGATGGCAGTGAATCACCCTGAATTTGGACATCCACCTTACAGAACTGTGAGACAAGAAATCTCTATTCTTATAAGCCACCAGTTTGTGGCATTTTGCTATAGCAGCCCCACAGCAAATGCATGCATACACATGCATTTGAAGGACAATAGTTTCCATGCGAGTGCCCATAAAAATGGGATAGTTACCTAGCATTTTGCATATCTCCCTTTTTATTAAAAATTTTCCCTGTATCTCAAGATTTCCAACTGTGAACATGAACTACATAGGAACTACATACAACAGAGGCCAACAGCAAATCATGTATTTATGATTTCAAATAGAATTAGAACTAAAGTTAAGAGTTTGAAAAACTTGATTGGAAAAACTAAATAAGAGGGTATTTTAGGGGATATTTTGTGAGATCTCAAAACCTCAGTTTAATGGGTATAGGGACGGATAGATGGGTGAACAAGCTAAACAATTATGTATGTCTAAATGGAGAGTGTATCCAAGATCATATACAGGGTTGGCAGACAA
>NW_006921875.1:3845310-3863572 GCF_000298275.1 Orycteropus afer afer
ATATATATATATATATATATATATATATATATATATATAGGCATATAGATCAATAATAGAATGCAGGAAAAAAAAACACATTATCTCCACTGATGCAGATAAAGCATTGACAAAATTCAGCTCTTTTTCATAATAAATGCACAAAATAAGATAGGAATGGAAGGAAAAGGTCAAGTATGAAAAATCCACAGCTAACATCATACTCAGTGGGAAAAGACTGAAAGCTTTTCCCCTAAGATCAGGACCACAAGGATGCCCACCCCCTTCAACAAAGCACTAGAAACTCTAGCCAGAGCAATTAGACTCTAAATAAAGGGTATCCAAACTGAAAAGGAAGAAGTAAATTATTTCTGTCTGCAGATGATTTTATATGCAGAAAACCCTAATGAATCGACAAAAAATTTGTCAGAGCTAATAAACAAATTCAGCAAAGTTGCAGGACACAAAGTCAATGCACAAAAATGAGTTGTATATGCCAGTAATGAACAACCTGGAAAAGATATTAAGAAAACAATTCACTTCAATAGCATCAAAAAGAATAAAATACTTAGATAGATTTAACCAAGAAGGTGACAGACAACACTGAAAACAAAAAAACATTTCTGAAAGAAACTAAAGAAAAACTAAATAAATGGAAAGACATCCTGTGTTCATGGACTGGAAGACTTAATATTGTTAACATGGCAATAGTACCCAAAGCAACATACATATTCAACGCAATCTCTATCAAAATCACAGAGGCATTTTCACATAAATGGAAAAACCATCCTAAAATTCATGTAGGATTTCAAAGGACTCAGAATAGCCAAAACAATATTGAAAAAGAACAAAGTTTGAGGACTCACACTTCCCAATTTCAAAACATAGTACACAACATTGTAGTATTAAAAACAATGTGCTACTGGCGTATAGATCAATAAATAGCCCAGAAATAACCTCTCACATACGTGGTCTGCCGATTTTCAACAAGGGTGACAAGACTATCAAAGGAAAGGACAGTCTTTTCAATAAATGATGCTGGGAAAGATGGATAGCCCCATGCAAAAGAAAGAAATTGGACCTTTACCTTGTACCATTTACAAAAATCAACTCAAATGCATCAAAGACCTAAATTTAAGAGTTAAACTATAAACCTCTCAGAAGAAAACAGGAAAAGCTTTATGACCTTGGATGTGGCAATGGATGGTTGGTATGGCACCAAAAGCACAGGCAATAATAGAAAAAAATAAATTAATTGGATTTTATCAAAATTAAAAACCTTTTTTTTTTTTTTTTTTATATCAAAGGACACTGTTATGGATTGAATCGTGTCCTCCAAAAAATATGTGTTGGAATCCTAATCTCTGTGTCTATGGTGCCTGTGGAAGGAACAGGCCCTGGAGAAAGACATCATGCTTGGTAAAACAGAAGGTCAGCAAAAAAAAAAAAAAAAGAAGAAGAAGAAGGAAGCTCCTCAATGAAATGGACTGACACAGTGGCTGCAACAATGGGCTCAAACACAGTAATGATTGTGAGGATGGTGCACGACCAGACAGTGTTCTGCTCTATTGTAAGGTAGGACTGCTATGAGTCAGAACAGACTTAACAGTATCTAACAAGAACAAACCTGTAGATGTGATTCTATTTAGAAACTGTGTTTTCTTTGTTGTATTACCAAGGCCGTATCAATGTAGGGTGTGTCTTAAAAGGAATCACTTTTGAGATATAAAAAGAGCAGATTAGAGGCAGAGGCAATTCAGCACAAATGGGGGAAAGATAGGTGCCAGGGTTCCAGAAGCTAAGTCTCTTTCTCCCAAGCCAACTGACAAGAGAGCCTTCTCCTAGAGCCAGGGCCCTGCATTCAGACTTCCAGCCTCCTAAACTGTGAGAAAATACATTTCTGTTCTTTAAAATTGCCTGCTTGTGGTATTCCTGTTACAGCACCACTAGCAAACTAAGACAGAATGTGAATTGGGGTGCTGCTCTAACAAATACCTAAAACGTGGAAGTAGTTTTGGAATTGGGAAATGGGTAGAAGCTGGAGGAATTTTAATGTGCTTCAGAGTAAGGCCCCAGATTGCCTTGAAGAGACTGTAGAATTATGGACATGAAGGACAATTCTGATGAGGACTCACAGAGAAATGAGGAATCCTGAGAAAGCAGAAGTAGAGAAAACTCTATTGCCATGAACAAAAGGTTGCCAGAAATGTGGGGGGTAAATGTGCTTCTGTTGAGGCTTTAAAAGGAAACGATGAACATGTGATTGGACACTGGAGGAAAGGTAATGCTTTTTATGCAGTGGCAAAGAACTTGTCTGAATTGTGTTCAAATGTTTGGCAGAAGGTAGAACTCAATAATGAACTTGGATATACTCACTCTTCACTAATTGACATGGTTAAGTTCCAAACACCAGGTCATATAAGAAAATCGAAGTTATGTGAAAATAGAGGATTTTTTTGTTTTCAGACCATCCATTTGTCCAATTTTTTTTTAATTTAGAAAATATGATCATAGGAATAATAACAGCTAAGATCTACTAGAGAAGCTCTAGTGGCCCAGTGCCTAAGGCTTTTGACTGCTAACCAGAAGCCAAGCGGTTCAAACCCACCAGCCACTCCATGGAAGAAAGACCTGGCAATCTACTTATTAATGTGCTCATCACCGTGACCAGTCTAGTTATGGATTATTCCTCTGCAGAGAAGGAGGCTTGAAGGAGACAAAGCTGGATAAAGCCTGGTTGTGTGACTGGAGGCCCCAGGCTTAATTACTTCACCTTCCCTCTCTGCTGGGTTAGAGCTCCCCTCAAGGAGCCCCCTCCAGGGTTCCACTCTCACCCCTGCAAGCCCTGTGTTCACTATCATGGAGTCTTCTCTGACCTCCAGGACCAGCGAGTCACTGAGGCTCAGGGCTGCCTGTGAGGGTACTAGGAGCCTGGCCCCACAATTGGCCCCACTGAAGTGGAGGCTCAGTGGGCTCAGTGTCTTTAAATTCATGTGCATTTCTTCCAAACACCCTCTCCAATGCCTCTTTCTTTTCTCCCTTCCCACCTCACAGCAATTTTGAACTTCAGGACTTCAGGCTGCATAGGAGCTGAGAACCCAGAAAAAGGCACCAGCTGGCTTGGTACTGCATGCGTATCTGCAGGAACCGAGTCCACGGAGGAGGTCGCCCAGAGACCCTCCTCAAGGGAGGGAATGTTCCGTAGCCATTTCCCACATGCCTGCCACCTTGTTAATATGCAAAATAGTTGAATGATAGATTGTTTTTTTTACTGTTATTAAAAATGTGAAATGTTGGATAACAAGATAGTAAATAAGTGAGGAGTAGGGTGTGTGTGTGTATTAGATTATATATACTAATATATATAACATTAGATAACTAGATAGATATAGTTAGAAGACTTTACTATAAATGGCAAAATCATAAAATGTTTGAAACACAATATATAAGGGGATATCTTTATGAACTTGATGTAGGGAGGAAGTTCCTAAAAGAAAGAATTTTTTTTTTTCCTATAAAGGGAAAAACTTGATAAATTACATTAAAATGAAGAATTTCTATTCATCAAAAAAGATCTAGTGAGAAAAGACAGGCCACAAACTGGGAGTGAATAATTATAACACATAAAACTGATAAATGATTAGCATTCAAATGAAAAGCAAAAAACTTCTACATATAATAAAAAGACAACCTAATAGAAAAATGAACAAAAGATTTTAACAGTCATTTCAGAGAAGCTGAAACCCTGAATGAAAATATTCTCAACTCACTAATCATCAGGAAAATGCAAATCAAAGACACATGAGATACCATCTCACTCCGAAGAGACTGGTAAATTTTAAAGTCTGATGATACTGTTTTTGGGAGGATATGAAGCAACTAGAACTCACACATTGCTGGTTCAAGTGTAACTGGGAAAACCCTGTTAGAAACAACCGGTCATGGTTGATTAAGTTGAAGATGCACATGCCCTGTGACCCCATTTCACTCCTAGGCACCTGCTCTGGAGAGGCTCCTCACAAGTGTCCCAGGAATGTTCACACTAGCACCGTTTGTCTCAGCAAGGAAAAAGAAAAAGCTAAAACAGCCCAAATCTCCATCCATAACAGAAAGGATAAATTAATTTCATATAATGGAATATATGCTTATGACATCTTCAAGTTATGGCCATCTGTTTTATTTATTTATTTATTTTACATCTTATCATTAGTAACATGTATGATATACAATGTTGTAGTGTGTAATTTGCTGATTACAGATTTGCTGAGCATCATTCTCAGATGTTCATTCATAGATGTTCAATGTTATGATTTACAAAGATACTGATAATAAAAGCCAATAATGAAAACTGAAAAAAATTTAAAAAAAAGAGTGGAATGGAACCCCGTAGTAAGTCAGGGACTGCCTGTACTAGTCATCAATGAAAATGAAATCCAACACCATGGACTATTCTCAAGAACATAAATTAATCAAAAAAAGTAAGTCATTGACATTAACTTCAGAAACATGCAAAATTATATAATACACTGTTTAGTAGTATAAACACGTGGTGAAAACTATAAAGAAAAACAAGAGGATGATAAAAACAAAATCAGTGATTACCTGGTGGTGGGGGAAGTATGAGGAGAAGCACAGCCTGGAGGCAGAAGCAGGATCCACAGTAAAGGTAACATTCTTTTTCTTAAATTGAGTGCCAGGTACATGGGTATTCCTTGTATCCTTACTTGCTATACTGTAACTATTCTTTTGTATTTATTCAATGTTAACAAAAACAATTTATAAAATTGAACAGTGTTCTATCTTCTTTTAACAATGTTTTGAAACATTAACTTGGGCCACTGACTGTTAACAATAAACCTAGAAAGCAGCTGACAGGGGCTACATGACCCTGAGACTCCTGCAGGGGGAAGTCTTCACCCATCTGGCTCTGGGTTAAAGAGATACAGCCTGCCACTGGGCAGGATGTCAAAATTAGAGGACAGCCGTCCATTCAAGATGGGAAAGTGAACTGCTTAAATTAACAGTTCCAGTATAGGGCAGGGTGGCCTGGGATAAAGAATTTAACTTCACCCAAAGAATATGGCTTTGTCCTCAATTCCTGAGAGAATAACCTCTGAAACATTGACATTCCCAGTGACTGAAGTGTCTTTGGTGAGGCCTCTACACCAAACCTGGGCATTCATGCTTATAGGTGCCTCTTGGGTAAGGGCCAGCCAGGCCAGAAAGACCCACCAAATGATTTGAGTCCAACGGCAGGGGGTGGGAAGAGCCAGAGGTTGGATTCATCCACATAGAGCAGTGATCAAATCAGTCATGACTACATAATGAACACCTGCCCTACCCCACTCCCAGTAAAGGCTCTGGACACAAAAACTCCTTGGGCTTCCTAATTGGTAAAAAAACATTGACGCATGTGGGAGGGTAGGGGTGCCCCTTTTTGGGACATGGAAGCTCCTCCTGGGGAACCCTCCCAGACCTTGCCCTATGTGTCTCTTCATTTATATCTTTTTTCTATAATAAACTTGTAAATGTAAGTACAGTGCTTTCCTGAGTTCTGTGAGTCACTCTAGTAAACTGTCAAATCCAAGATAGAGGAAACCAGTAGGCCCAAGTGAGGGGGACCCTGGGACCCTGGACACCCCTGAGCTTATGGCTGGCATCCTGAGGACGTAGTGGGAAAACTCTAAATTTGTAGCCAACAGGTCAGATGTGAGGATGCCATGGGGATTCCCAAGCTTGTGGCTAGCGTCTTTGGTCTTGGGCAGTCTGGGGGACTGTGCCCTGTAACTTGTGAGGTCTGATCCAGCCACAAGCGGTTAGGGTAAGAAGAAGTACTACATGGGCAGGTGAACTGGAACTGAATTCCTTCAGTTAACTTGGTGTCAGAGAACTGGAATAGATGCCACTGATCCTTACAGATAGGGAGATAGGACTGTACTGCCAGACCTTTCAAGATCAAAAGCTGTCTGTCCATGGCTGAGTACATTTTTGGTGCTACAATGAACCCACCAAGCCTGCTTTCTGGGACCCTCTGTCCAAGCTGCCCTTCAGAAACAAGTTAAAACTCTTAATCCTAACCATGTCCTTTGCTTCCTTTCTATTAAGCTCAAGGCATAAGAAATCTCTACCTCATGTCAAGTAAGTCTGAACACATGAAGCCAAGATCCAGTTTTCTATATGTGTCTGTATGGTTGCATTACTGCCATCAGCTTTAGTTCAACAAGGAAGTGTCAAGCCATTGATACCTATGAGGCCCTCCTAAAATGCCAGCTGCCCATTTTAACACTCAGTACACACATCTGTAGCAATTGCTGAAATCTCTTAACACTAAAGGCTTAATCTTCGACCTCTACATTTCAATCATTTAAAAATTGTTGCTAGCAGAGAAGTAGATTAGGAGCTCTACAATAGTATGCTTTGTGCACAAAACATACTCAGAGTTTTTTTGTTTTCTCTAAGGTTGAGGTTGCTCCCTGTTGTGATGTCCACTACTCAGCAATGTGTCATCCACCAGACACTACATCTGTGTACCCCCGTGCCACCCACACAGGCACCACCCCTTGGGGAATTCCAGGCCTGCAGAGAATGGGCCACCTGCTCCTTTTCCTGGCAAACCATTAGAACTCTGGAGCTCCATCTGCAGAGGCTACCCTTCCAGTGTTCTAAAGGGGAAGGCTCAGGAGACCACCTGAAAGGCCTATATACATCTGTGTATATGCACTCTTCAAGACTGTCGTTTAAAAATGATCTTCCCTATACAAACATACATAAGGAGCTCTAGTCATGCAGTGGTTAAAGCAGTTGGCTGCTAATCAAAAGGTTGACAGTTTGAACTCACCAACCATTCAACAGGAGAAAGACAAGGCAGCTCTCCTCTGTCCTAAAGGGTCACTCTGAGTCAGAATTGGTTATACATATGCACAGAATGTTTCTGGAAGAACACATAGATACTATTCAGAGCTATCTGGGAGGGGATCTGGGCCAGGATCTGGAGGGTGACTAACCTGCCATGGTGCATTCTTTAGAACCCTCTGATTTGTGTACCTTGTGCATGCATTCCTATATCAAACATCTTTCTTCTTCAACTCTGCATATTTTCTTTCTTGACCCTCTCAAGGGCCCTCTTCTGACTAACTCATAATACCACCAGTTGCCAATTACAGAGTCAGGGACTCTATTTAGCACTTTACATGCACTGGCTTACTAGTAATTCCACCCAGTGAAGCCACATGTGAGGTAATCATTATCCCCATTGTACAACTGAGGAAACTGGTGCTTAAAGAGGTCAAGTTATTTGCCCAAAAGCACACAGCTAGTTAAATATAAGAACCAGATATGAGCCCAGGTGTGTCTGACTTAGAAGTTCATGCTTTTTACCACTATTCTGTACTGCAGGGTTTCTCAACTGGGGGCAATTTTGCCCCCCTCCAGGAGATAATGTGGCCATGTCTGGAGACATTTAGGTTGTCACAGCTGGGGTGGAGGGGTGGAGGGGCGTTACTGGGAGGCCAGGGATGCTGCTAAACATGCTACAGTTCACAGGACAGTACCCCACAATAAAGAATTATCTGGCTCCAGATGTCAACAGGACCAAGGTTAGAAACTGCCCTACTGGAAAAAGACAGACAGAGAAACCATCATCTGACCTAAACTCTCACAGTGTTTCCACCATGTCTACTTTGCATATTATAGTCAAATACCAAATAAACCACCAGGCCCTCCTCACTCTTCATAGTATGGCCAACCCCTCATGACATCAGTTTCCTCTAGCCCCACTTGCTAGTTCCTCTTCAGCCAATCAAGGCTGATCATCCAACCAGCCAACAATAGCTAATGAGCCCCAGCTGAAAAAAACAAAACAAAAACCCCAAACCCATGGCATCTTGTTGATTCCATCTCATGGCGACCCTACAGGACAGAGTAGAACCACCTCATAGGGTTTCCAAGGCTGTAATTCTTTACAGAAGAAGAATGCCTCATCTTTCTCCCACAGAGCAGCTGGTAGGTTTGAACCCCTGACCTTTTGGTTAGCAGCTGAATGCTTTAACCACTGCACCACGACAGCTCCTTAAGCCCAGCTATATGCTAGGAAATGAACTACAGGTAGGAATACCACGATGCTGGTCTAGCAGGGAAACAGACCAGGAAACCTATGATTACAATATGAACGTCACGGGAGGGGCTGCAAACTCAGCTGGGTGGTGGAGGGCGCTGAGTACATGCTACATTATAATACTTTTGCTCTTAGGACTATTGTCATTGCAGCTCAGCCTCAGTTTTTGATTCTAAATATAAATGACAACAGTTTCCATGTGTTCAATGCTTACTGCGTACCAGGCACCGTTAAGCGCTTTACAGGTATTACCTCATTAAATCTGTCCCAAAGCAATTGAGCTTGAAGAAATAAACTAACAGAGAGAATCTTCCCCTTCCCAAAGGATCCCTCCCAGACCTTCCAGGACTGGGACTGACGACTTTCCTTGGAAAGCTTGGTGTACTCTTGAGAAGTAGGGAGGGCACAGAGCAGTCCTTGATCCAACCTGGATCGTTAAGTTCCTGCCTCAGGGATGGAAAGGCAAGCTGGCTTTTGCATGGGTTTAGCCCTGCATTCTATTGCAATCGCCTCCTAACTGGCATCCCTGGCTCCAAACTATTCTGTACCTTGCAGCAGAAGGAAGCTAACATTTTATAAGGGCCTTCTACACTGCCATCAGGAGCTCTGGTGGCGTAGTGCCTAAGGCATTTGACTGCTAACCAGGAGGCTGGCCATTCCTCGGAAAGAAGATTGGGTGCTCTATTTCCATAGTGATACCACCTCAGAACGCCTCGGAAACCCAAGGAGGGGTCGCTATCAACCTGATGGTAGTGAGTGACACTGCCATTGAGTCGATCAGACTCATAGCAACCCCCAACTGGGTTTCTGAAGCAGTAAATCTTTACAGATTTATGGCAGTAAATCCCTACATTACAGATGAGGAAACCAAGACCACAAAGTGGTCCCCGGGACACAGAATCAGTAAACAAAGTAGCAGCAAATCATACCTAACTCCAGCCCTTGATGCTGCCTCCGGTCCTTTACAGTTAGCGATAAATGACAACAATCCGCTCAGGCCCTTCACTCTCAATCTTTACCCTCTCAGTCAAGTGTTCTACCATCAGTCACCTCCTCCTGTGCACCCACACACGCTTGAGCAGCCCTCAGAGAGAAAAATGATTCCTCTATGGTGTATCTCACATTGTCCTGTGATTATCCACTCAGCTAAGAGCTCCTTGCTCCCTGGGATCCTGTCTTATTCATCTCCACATTCATTGATGAAATGGGGAGGCAGAGGCCTGGTGAGTAGGCCCAGTCCTTTTTCATCAATTAATTCAGCGGACTTCTCCTCAGGCTGGGCCCAAGCCCCAAAGTGAATAACACAGTCACAGCTGAAAATCATATAAATTTCTCTTGAAAACCGTTCAGGAGAACGTCACAGTGGAGATGGAGTTTCTCCTCTCAGCCAGCTTTGCCCCAGCCTTAGAAGAGTCCTAATTCCTCTTTAGTTATTGACCACATGGAGTATCTGGCTAATGCTTGAGGGCCATGTTGGAACAAAAAATACGTATCATTAAACACTAGAATTTTAAAAGGAATGGGTGTGAGTTCCTTGCTCTGTCTTTTCCTTTCTGCTAGACAGAGTATACAGACCATGGGGGAGCAGGAACAGCTAGCTCAGACCATACAATAGGAGTCCAGGTTTGAGAAAGCAGAGCCACGTGATTGCAGGAACCCTGTACCTGGCTGACCTCACAGACCAGAGCCAGCCATCCTACCAGCTCTGGACTGCATACTTCCAGAATATTAAGGGGATGAGAAATAAACTTCTATTTAATTTCAGATACTCCATTTTGGGATCACTATGTTGAAGATTTTAGATTGTACCTAATTAAAACAAGGTGTGCATATCATCCAGTTATTAACTGACAAGGGTCTTTGTTGGTAAAGCAATGATACTAGTATCAGCAACTTCCCACACAAAGCATAACTGTTGTTGTTGTTGGTAGTTGCTGTCAAGTCAATTCCAACTCACAGTGACCCCACATGTCCAGAGTAGACTGTCCTCCACAGGGTTTTCAAGGCTGTCACCTTTGAGAAGCAGATTGCCAGGCCTGTCTTCCAAGGCATCTCTAGGTGAGTTCAAACTGCCAACCTTAACTGTTTGTGCCACCATATTTCTATTATGTCCCCTTCTTTCTGCCCTACTTTAGGAGAGCAATCCCACACAAAAAGCTATCTTGAATGGTGATTTGAATCATATTGAGCCTAGAAAAGGACAAAGAACCTAATTCAAGCCCCAATTGGTTTCATCCTTAAGTAGTATGGACATACCTCAGATTTCCAAACAGCCCAGGCTACTCTTTTCTGACAGTCTGTCTGCATAAACTCCAGCTTGGCTCCCCTCCTCCAGCTCATTACCTGAATCAAAGATACCCAAGTGGGAAATCTGATGAGACTCCTAAGAGTCATCCTTTTATTCATTCACCAAACACAGGCAATAGCAGAGTGCTTAGCACAAAGCCTGGCACAAAGTCAGTGCTCATAAATGTTGAATGTTCTCATTATCGGTATGTCAGACATTGTGCTGGGCACCTGGGATACAAACGTGAATCAGCCCAGTTCCAGACCCTATGCCTAGGGAACTACTGCTTAGTGAAAAACACAATACAATGCTGATAAGCAAAAACACTTGGGTCCAAGTATTACTGTAGAACTAGCATTTCTCTAGGACATCTTGGACACTTTGCTTCTCACTTTATACCACCATCCTAGGTGACTACATCTGGTCCCATGACTTAAGTGACCTTTGATGGATGACAACTTCTAGAGCTCCTGCTACACTGGACAGCTCCTCTTGAATGTTTCACATGCATCTTAATTTCAACATGTTCAAAACTAAACTTATCTTTTCTCCTCAAACCTGCTCCTATTGTCAATGTTCCCTATGTCACTGAGCAGTATCACCATCCACCAGTCAAAAACTTGAGGTCAATCTTGACCCACCCTCATTTCTCACCTGGATTGTTCTAGTAACCTCCTAACTGGCCCCCAGAACCACTCCCTTTAATCGAGTTTTCATATAGTTAGAGGGATATTTCTAATTCATAAATCTGGACCTTAAATGGCTTCCCATTAGAGTCCTTAACTAGGTTTACAAGGCCCTGTAGGACCAGACCACAGTCTGCTTCTTCAACCTCTCATCTTTCTTTCTCTAGGTAGAGAACTTATCCCTATTATTAAATTGGCCCCTGAGTTTTCTCAACCTTTTCAACCTTTTCCTGACTCCATCCACTAACTTCTGGGGACAGATGCCTCCCTGGATTTGCTCAGACTGAGTGAAGGACAGGCCTCTACTCTGTGCCCCCATAGCAAGGGGATCTTTTCTACCATCAGCACTATCAGAACTGCCTATTCACCTGTATGGCTTCCATAAGAGTCTCTGAGCTCTGGATGACGATGATAACATGGAATGACAGCAACAAAATACTTTAAGTCAGGACGCGTTTTCAACACTTTACACCTACTATCTCATTTAATCTTTATGATACCCTTAGGAGGTAGCTTTCACTATCAACCTCTGCTGTAAGGATAAGGAAACCGAGGCTAAGAGAGACACCCTAACGCGTCTAAAGACACAGCACGGAGTCGGGATTCAAACGCCGGCAGCCTGACTCGACAGTTCACACTCCTAACCACTACTCCATGATCGAGTGTGTCTAGGTCATCAGCTGTATCTTCAGAACTTATCAGGTGTAAAACTACTCTCTATAGAATGAATCAATGAATGAATGAAATAATTTTAAATAGAGACAATGCTTGTCTCCTACTCGGCCAGCACCTCCTAGGCGCTCCCGGCCTGTGCCCTCTGGCCAGGGACTGCCCATGTGAGCTGCCCCGTCACCTCTCCATCTCGCGGTCGCAGAACGCCCACCTACCGCGGCGCGCGGGGTCAAGGGGCGGTGACAGCCGGGCGGGGGCGGAGATGCTACCAGCTGGGGAGTCATCCAGCCTGGGAGGCGATTTGCGCCCCCAGGCCGGAACAGCCAGTCTGCCCGCCCACTCCCTACCCACTATCCCGGAGGCGCCCCCCCGCCCACCTGCCCCGCGCGCTCCAGCCTTATTCCCTCAGTCAGGGTCCTGTCCCATTCCACTTCCCTCCCCTCCCCCACACAACCGTCCCCGGCCTCCCGCGGCGCCCCATCGCCCCCCCACCTCCAGTGCCTCTGCCCCTACTCCCTAAACTCCCCCGGCCTGGGGCGCTTGCCGACCCTCACCTGCCATGTCCCGGACCCCACTGCAGAGGGAGGTGCATCACGGCCGCGAGAAGGCCAGGGACGGCACTTCACAGGAGACAAAGGGCGCCGCCATGTTAGAGTAGGGCGGAATCGACCTCGCTGGCTTCCCGGCCGCAACTTCCGGCGCATGCGCAGGGCTCACGCTAGCATCGCGACCGGGGACAGGCGCATGCGCCTAGCTATCCCTAAATTGTGCGTTACGGTGCTTCTGCTTTTGGAAAGGTCCTTGTTGTACACCTTCCTTGATTTCCTGTTCCAAACATAACAACAGCTACTGTGTATTCAGCGTTTGTTGTGTACTAGGCACTATGTTAAGCGCTTTGCATGTATTATCTCTTTGACTCCTCAAACCAAGCATAAAATCAAAACCCACTGCCATTGAGCCAATTCCCACTCAGCCACTCTGTAGGACAAAGTAGAACTGCCCCATAGGGTTTCCAAGGCTGTAAATCTTTACGGAAGCATGCCTCCTTATCTTTCTACTGGAAAGGCTGGTGGGTACTAGTATTCTCCCCATTTTGAAGATGGAAAAATTGAAGCTCAGAAAGGGCAGATAAACTACTACTGCCCCATAATTACATATCTTAAAAGTGCTAGTAGAGAGGAGATGTGAACCTAGTTTTGATTCCGAAGCTGATCCTTTTCCCACCATAGGTTCCTGATTTTGCTTTTCAACTCTGAACCAACCATCACCTCTTTCCCTATTCACACAGATCCAGGATTAGCATGGGTGTCTGAAAACACAGTACCTGCAGACTTGATGAACCAGTACTTCTGAACCAATCTTTCCACCTTCTCGGTACCTTTAGGCCATTGACTTCTCTACTTCCTCATAGTACAGATGTTGTCTCTCTCTCTCTCTCTCTCTCTCTCTCTCTCTCTCTCTCTCTTTTAATTTCTGATCCTGTTTATTTTCTATGTTCCATCATTTTAACAACACTGTGAACATCTAAACTCCTTTGCACCCCTATACCTTTGTCACATTAATCTAACCCTGAACTAATTTACCTGCATCTTTCCTCTGCCTGTACCCAA
Source organism: Orycteropus afer afer (assembly GCF_000298275.1). Lineage (NCBI taxonomy): Eukaryota > Metazoa > Chordata > Mammalia > Tubulidentata > Orycteropodidae > Orycteropus > Orycteropus afer. The sequence continues at coordinate 3,858,658 of NW_006921875.1, forward strand.
AAGCCAAGCACAGTTGGAGAAAATACACAATTGGCGCAGGCTACTGCCTATAAACCCATGAGGGCAAGTAGAGCCCCATGACCCAGTAAGCAAGGTATGCAGGGGTTCAATTGTGGCCTTCCCACCAATCTGCAGTGCACAATTTCACCTGTGCCCTCACTAAGGTTGGGCAATCTACTTCCGTAGTGATACTGCCTCGGAAACCCAAGGAGGGGTCGCTATGAGTCGGGGCCGACTCGACGGCACATAACAACAACAACAACAACCTCACTACAGCAAAGATAAGGTAAGACTATGTAAAATCACTCACCACAGATTAGCAAGTAAGCTGTTTGTACCTTGCCTAGTGCAAGCCGGTCCATACCATACTTACTGATTAATCTGCCCCTGACCACAAGCCTTAGCTGGGACTTCAGCAAATGTCTGCTTGACCAACTCACTACTTCTTTCTTCACAATAACTAGGGAAACTAAAAAGCTCAGGGAAAGTCATATCAAATCTCACAGAAACACTTAGTCATCCCAATACTAAGCATGCAAATCTACCTCTATGTTCATCTGTGTTGGATGTGGTCAGTCAGGACTCAGCATCTATTTCTTCCTTAATCTGCAAGCTAAAATTTCATTTCCAAGACTTGGTTACAGTTAGAACTCAGGTATGGATGGGTTCTGCCAGTTAATGAGATTTGGAAGGTGGAAGGGAGGCAGTGGCCATTGGATGATTTCTGCAGGCAAGCAAGGACATGCGTATGTGGGGATTTGCAGCAGTGCTTGGTGGCCAGGCTCCAGCTTTATGAGTGTCCGGAAGCATCTTTGCAGTGGTGGTAGCCAAACTCAGCATTCCAGTTCCCAGGAACCAGCTCCTAGTCCCAGATTCTAGATCTATGGATTTCATCTGTGATGATGTGTTCTTGAATGCAAGAATCCCAGTGGTGACCTCTTGATTCACCATCTTCCTGATTGTGGCAGAAGTAATTCCTCCCAATTGGTGAGCTGTATAGTGTTCTGGAAGCTGGACTATATGAAGAAGAATGCTGTATCAGGATTGGAGGAAGACTCATTAACAACCTGTGATATGCAGATGACACAACCTTGCTTGCTGAAAGTGAAGGAGTCTTGAAGCACTTACTGATGAAGATCAAAGTCTACAGCCTTCAGTGTGGATTATACTTCAACATAAAGAAAACGAAAATCCTCACAACTGACCCATAAACAACATCATGATAAATGGAGAAAAGATTGAAGTTGTTGTCAAGGATTTCATTTTACTTGGATCCACAATTAACACTAATGGAAGCAGCAGTCCAGATATCAAATGGTATATTACATTGGGCAAATCTGTTGCAAAAGACCTCTTTAAAGTGTTAAAGAGCAAAGATGTCACTTTGAGGACTAAGATGCACCTAACCTAAGCCATGCATGTGAAAGCTTGACAGTGAATAAGGAAGACTGAAGAGAAATTGATGTATCTGAATTATGGTGATGGCAAAAAAAAATATTGAATGCACCGTGGATATGCAGAAGAACAAACAAATTTGTCTTGGAAAAAGTACAGCCAGAGCGCTCCTTGGAAGCAAGGACTGTGAGACTTTATTTCATTTACTTCGGTCATGTTGCCAGGAAGGACTAGTCCCTGGAGAAGGGCATCATGCTTGGTAAAGGAGAGAGTCAGCAAAAAAGAGGAAGACCCTCAATAAAATGGAGCAACACAGTTACTACAATAATGGGCTCAAACACAGTGACAGTTATGAGGATGGCACAGGGCCAGATAATGTTTTGTTCTTTGTATGTAGGATCACTATAATTCAGAGCCAACTTAACAGCAGCTAACAACAACACAGTGTGAGAACTATTCCTGGAGGCCCAGTCTTCATAAATTCTCTATGTTAAGTCCCTCTCTGCTTGCAAGAAGTCTGGAGACAACATGAAGGATCTTTGTGATGGTGAAAATGTTCTGTACCTTGACTGTATCAATGTTAATATCCTGGTTGTGGTATTGTGCTATAGTTTTACCATCTGTTACCATCAGAAAACTGGGGGAAATATACAAATGATACTCTGTATCTCTGTATCATTTGTTACAAGAACCTTTGTATCATTTGTTACAATTGCATGTAATTCAATAATTATCTTAAAATAAAATAAATAAACAGCCTAGAGAGGTTTCAATTTCCTATACTAAACCATAACTGAGACAGATTTAGTGTACCAGGGGGGTTGCAGGCATCTGATCTCAAGAGTGAAAATCAGGCTATTGAATTTGAAGATGATGAGGTGCAAGTTACCATTTAGTTGTCTATTTCATGCAGAGGACAAATAGTTACATAAGTTACCACTTATCACAATAGGTATCTATGCCCTGGAAAAAGTGCCTAGTGAAGAGGAGACTTTGGTAGATAGAATGGTTGTTGTAATTGACCATTATGGTGGGCCCTATAAGGATGGGAGCTACGGTGGTGTAGTGCTTAAGGCATTTGACTGCTAACCAGAAGGCTGGCAGTTCAAACCAACCAGCCACTCCTTGGGAAGAAGGTTGGACAATCTACTTCTATAGTGATATCGCCTCGGAAACCCAAGGAGGGGTCACTATGGGTCAGGATCGACTCCACAGCAGTGAGTTGTGTTGTTGTTGTTTTAATAAAAACTGAATGAGGAGCCCTGGTGGTGCAATGGTGAAGTGCTTGTCTGCTAACTGAAGGATTAACAGTCTGAACCCACCCAGTGGCTCAGTGGGAGAAAGACCTAGCAATTTGCTTCCACAAAGATTACAGCCAAGAAAACCCTAGGGGACGGTTCTAGTCTGTCACATGGGGTTGCTGTGAGTTGGAATTGACTTGATGGCACCCAACAGCATAAGTGCTGTTGATAATTGCACTGGAGAGCTTAGAAAAGAAGGGATTAGGGTTTAAATATGCAGCTCAAGGCAGGGTCAGAGGACTGGGAACCATTCCTGACTACTCTAAACATTGTGTCTACAATGCAGTGAATTGCTTAATATGGCCCTTCTAGCCACCATCTTCCATTTTGTGGTGTACTCTAAAGGGTGGAATGTATCTTGAGTCCTGCCTTGCTGGAGGGCCTGACTCAAGTTGCCACCCTTAGCTTCCTTGAGGGTATATATGTGAATGTTCTGGGAAAGTTCTCTCTCTTGCTCTGGTCCTGTGTTTGGTTCATCATTATCTTACCTTGGACTTGACAGCAGCTAGTCATCTGACCTACTGATTTGGGTTCACCAGCCCTTGCAACCATGCAAGTGGGGAGAATCCGCCAGAGCTACTCATGGCCTTGAGACTTGCCAGCCTCACTGCCTCCACCACCATGTGAGCTGTTTCCTGGTGAGTTTGTGAGTTCTGTGAGACTTCACAGTGAAATACAGAACCCTAAAACAGGAGGGAGAGTGCTGAGGGGAGGAGGAGTTGATGTCAGAGATGATGGAGTGGCACAGCAGTTTGGAAAAGTTGGACATTTGAGACATCTTTCATCTCCACCTCTTAGGGAGCAGCCTTGTGCTAATCCTTCTAGAAGAAATTATTCGAGCAGTATCTAATCTTTTAGCCACAGGTTCCTCTAGCTGAATATTGCACAGAGCTGATCCTATGGGTTGATGAATTGCACCTCAAGTCTCTAATGTGCTAGTTGGTGCATTGCATGGGAACAAATGGCATTTAGGAAATGAAATGAGATGCCTCAGTCACCTGTCCTCAGGATCCACTTTGGCCAGTCAAAACAGCCCCTCTTGCCATCTCGTGAAGCTGGTCCCACTTTCCTTGGAGAATGGTAGTGACTACACCTGAGAAAATGATTTTGCAAGGAAATGCTGATTACTGTCAATAACCACCCTACCACCCTTCATTCACCTCCAGATCTTTAAGGAGAGTCAGATTCTGGAATGCCCCAGGGGACAAGCACATAGTTTGACCAAGGAGAAGGTAGCTTACACACACATACACACACCTCCCTAAAATGCAAGCCTTAATGACTTAAATGGGCTGAAATATGGGGAACAGGGTGGAATTGGCTTCTATGGGTGCTAGGTGAGGGAAGAATGAATATTAACATTATACTGGGTTAAATTTATTCATATAAATGCATGTAACAGAGCTTTAATGTTCCAGCTCAGACAATTGGGAGTGGTTCTAACAGTTCATTCAGTTGACTGAAATATGGACCTAATAGTGGTCGTCATTAAATTAAGTCAAGATATCAGAAACTCCTTAGAGTAATACAGAGGACAGAATCTAAGAATTTGGGCTAGGTGGCTAGAATAGGGCAGGTGTTAAGTACAGAATGTTGATTGAGTGAGTGAATGGTTATGACTTGCCTAGTTTCTCCTTAGGTGTCACTGGTCAAATATACTATTAACTAGGTCCATCAGCCGGAAGCCCCTCCCCTGCAGTCTCTCTTCTCAGCTATCAGAGTGGCAGGCAGGACCCTTCACCAGTTCCAGCTTCTCCAGCCCAAACCCCCTCCACTCCCTTCACCAAAGTCCTCTCAACGCTCTGCTAATATTCACATGTAGGCGTCTTGCATTCTCCCAGTGAGGAGAATATTTTTAAAAACTGGCCAACTTGTAGGTATAAATTCAAAAGGGATGTAGCTAAACCGTTGTCTATTTATAAAACTTAGCTTCTTAATTTGATTACACATATTTTGAAAATCATGACTTATATAAGCAGTATACTAATTTAGAAATGCTGCTTTTTTTTTTTTTTCCTGCTCACTTGTCATGAAACCGTTTCCTTAACTCATCACAACTAAGGCCCAAAGACATCTTTTCATTTCTTTCTATTTTGAAAAGATTTGTAAGGTACACAAAAGTAGAGAAAATGATACAATAGACCTCTGTATGTGGCCACCAATCAGATTAGATAAAAATTTTGTTGCATGTGTTAATCTACGTTTCCTTTTCTTTCTTT
>NW_006921875.1:3864347-3864892 GCF_000298275.1 Orycteropus afer afer
CACTGCTGTTGAGTCAAACCTGACTCATAGTGACCCCTCGTTGGGTTTCCGAGGCAGTATCACTATGGAAGTAAATTGCCCAACCTTCCTTCTGACGAGTGGCTGGTGGGTTTGAACTGCCAGCCTTCTGGTTAGCAGTCAAATGCTTTAGGCACTCTACCACCAGAGCTCACACATAATGAAATATTAACCCAGACCCACTGCCACTGAGTCAAAACCAACACTGCAGGACAGAGTAGAACTGCCCCACAGGGTTTTCAAGCCTATAAATCTCTACGGAAGTAGACTGCCTCATCTCTCTCCTATGGAGCAGCTGTTGGGTTCCAGCCACCAACCTTTTGATTAGTAGCTGAATGTTTTAACCACTATGCCATCAGAGCTCCTTAATGGAATACTACACACCCTGAGCCCCCATACCCAGCAACTAATTCTTCATTAAAGAATAATGATGAACATAACCCAGAAACCACAGCTATGGACATATCCAAAGTAAAATGAGATTACAAGGTTGTAGACAGGGAACCAGAGATAGCAATTGGCAAGTG
>NW_006921875.1:3873772-3875302 GCF_000298275.1 Orycteropus afer afer
AAAAAAAAAAAAAAAAGAATAATGATGAATTTGTAAAACACCTCATGACATGGATGAACCTAGAGGACATTATGCTGATTGAAATTAGTCAACCACAAAAGGACAATTATTATATGAGACCACTACTGTAAATAGCCAAGAAAAGGTTTATACACAGAAAGAAACATTCTTTGAAGGTTACCAGGGGTGGGAGGAGAAGAGAGGGTAAATAACTAACTAGAGGGTAGACACATGTTAACATGGATGAAGGGAAAGGCAATATACAATCAGGGAAGGGCAGCACAAAATGATCAAAGCAGAGGAAGACAGTGGGAGGAGCACAAGAGTTAAAGGCAACAAAGGTGAGTACTGTTATACACACAATGCTGCAATAACAGTAATAACAATAGTCCACAATGAATATATAGATAGACACTTAAGCTGAACAGGGATAGGAAGGTGAATGGGACTACACTCACAAGTACATATAGGTTTGACAGGGGAGATTTCTATCTATGTATTTATGTGTGCTGCAAATATATCCATGAACATAGTAGAGCATAAATGGGAAACAGTTATGAAAATTTCTTAGTTATAAACAAACACCTTGAAGGAATGAGTCACTGGGTAGGGAGGCTCAGAACTGTAGTCTTGGGGGATACTAAGGTCAATTGGCATAACATCATCCACAAAGACATGCTACTTTGGTGAGTAGTGACTGGGATCTTAAAAACTTTGAACGACCAGCTAAGGTGAAGTTATTGGTCTCTCCCTGACTGGAGCAAAGAAGAGTGAAGGAAATCAAAGATACGAGGAAATAATTAGTCCAAAGGACTAATGGACCATGTGAACCCAGCCTCCACGACCCTGAGACCAAAAGAACTAGATGGGCGCAGCTAACACTGCTGACTGCTCTGAAAGGGATCACAATAGGAGGTCCTGGATAGAGTTGGAGAAATATGTGGAACAAAACTCAAATCATAAAAAAGACCAGGCTTACTGGTCTGACAGAGACTGACAGAATCTCCAAGACTGTGGCCTTAGACACCCTTCAAGCCTGGAACGGAATTCACCTCCACGGCTCCACTTTCAGTCAAACAATAGAAAGGCTTGTAAGGTGAACAAACACTAATACCAGGAAGGTACACATTCCTTAGAACAATCAACTGTATGAGATCAAAAGGCAGCACTTGCCCAGGGAAAAGCTCAGAAGGCAGGAAGGGATAGGGAAGAAGGATGATGGTAAACACAAGGAGGAAATGGGAAGAGTGCTGTTACATTGCGGGGATTACAATGAACGTCACAAAACAAAATGTGTATGAGTTGCTGAATAGTAAAACCAATTTGCTCTGTAAACTTTCACCCAAATCAACCTCAACATTAAAAAGACAAACAATCCAATTAAAAAATGGGCAGAAGACATGAACAGACACTTCACCAAAGAAGATATTCAGGCAGCCAACAAACACATGAAGCAATGTTCATGATCATTAGCCATTGTTGTTGTGTTGTTGTTATGTGCCGTCGAGTCGGCCCCGACTCATAGCGACC
>NW_006921875.1:3875945-3881667 GCF_000298275.1 Orycteropus afer afer
ATATATATATATAAACCAAACTCACTGCTGTTGAGTAGATTCCAACTCACAACGACACCTCGCATTTCCGAGACAGTGTCTCTACAGAAATAGATTGCCAAGTCGCCTTCCGAGGAGTGGCTGATGGGTTTGAACTGCCAGCCATCTGGTTAGCAGTCAAATGCCTTAGGCACTACACCACCAAAGCTCCAAAGAAGATATTCAGGCAGCCAACAAACACATGAAGAAATGTTTACGATCATTAGCCATTAGAGGGAGATGCAAATCAAACATATGTATATATATATATATACACACACCAAAGATTGTTAGTGGTTAACAGGCATAGAAAGGAGGAGGAAGGGGGTAGCTTTTGTTTGGGGTGCAATTGAGTTTATGCTAATAGATAGAATATTTTAGAAAAGGATAGCTAAAATGGTGGCATAACATGAAAAATGTATGTCAATGTCCCTGAGCTGTAAATGTGAAAGTTGTTATGTTGGCAAATATCTTGTGCATATTTTCACCACAATAAAAGTTTAAAAAAAAAAAACAAAAAAACTTTTTACCCAAATCACAATTTTTAAAGATTTGGAAACAAAATTGCACAGAAAGTGTAACAAATTCTCATATATGTCCTCTCCCCCCTTGGACAGTTTCTCCTATTATTTGCATCTTGCATCAATGTATCATATGTTTTATACTCGATGAACCAATAATGATGCAGTTATTAACTATAGTCCTTAGCTTATATTGCAGTCACTCTTTGTATTGTACAGTTCTGTTAAGTTTTGACAAATGCATAGTTATATGCTACCTGTACAGTATGTCTCAGTTTGCTGACACTGCTATGACAGAAATACCACAACTTCAAGTTAGTATAGTATTTTTATGGGAAAATGAACCTATATAGGTACTAAACTAAATCAAACCCACTACCATCAAGTGGATTCTGACTCATTGCAATCCTATAGGATAGAGTAGAACTGCCCCCATAGGGTTTCCAATGCTGTAATCCTTATGGAAATAGACCGCCCCATCTTTCTCCCACAGAGTGGCTGGAGGGTTTGAACCACTGACATTTTGGTTAGCAGAAGAAAGCCTTAACTACTGCACCACCAAAGCTCCTTCGACATAGATAAGCAAAATAAAAATCATAATCCATCGATGTTAGCATTGTATTGTATAAGTGTGTGTATATACACACATATCATACAAAATTGAGGTGTAAGTCATAACCCAATGCTTTTATTTGATAATATTATAGATTTTCTTCTTTGTGGGACTAGCAATATACGGCTTTGACAATTATAGTGTAAAATACGGATTTCAATATGTGGCTTTAAAGACGAAAAATATATTTTCTCACAGTCCAGGAGGCTAGGAGTCCAAATTCAGGGCCCTGGCTCTAGGGGAAGGCTTTCTGCTTTTTTTCTTTGGGGGGGAGATCTCTCAGTTTCTGTGGTCCTGGCATTACTCATTCCTCAGCCATCTCCATGTGGTATCTATCTGCCTCCATTTGCTTGTTTCTGTACCTATCAGCTCCTTTAGTATCTCATGAGTGATTAGGTTCAAAACACACCCTACATCTATATGGCCTTATAAACACAGCAAAGAAAATCCTATCCCCAAATGGGATCACATGCATGTGGGTATAAGTGTTAGGGTTCTAACACATATTTGGGGGAGACATAATTCATACAGGATTATTTCCCAGCCCTAGCAGAATCCTGTGCTCCACCTATTCACCCCTCGCCCCACAAGTGAAGTGTTTTTTTCCATGCTTACCATTTTTAAATGTCTCTTGAGTCTTTCTTATTCTAAAGTAACATCTTGTCCTTGTTACGTGTGTGTTTGTTCTGTTTCATTTCCTTGTTGTGGAAATGAAGCCAGTTGTCCTACAGAATGTCCCACATTCTGGATTTTTTCTGTTTGCTGTCATTTGATTTCCCCCCTTGGCCCTTATTTCCTGTAAATTAGCTCCAGAGGCCCGAGTGGAATGAGGTTCAGCTTCACGGGTGACACTCTGAGTGCACACTGAGTGCTTCCTATCCAGTCTGTCAGGAGCCCCCTTCAGTGATGTTACAATGGATTTGTGCAATAAGGTGGCAACAGCCCAACTCCTTCTTTGGAAAGTTCCTCATCAACCTCCTATGTAATGGTTTCTTCCTTTGAAGATCCTTCTCTGAGTCAATTGTTTCATTAGAGGTTGTAAAATGATGTGTTTCTAATTGTATCATTCTTCCACATTCATTAGCCAGAATTCATCTGTAAGTAAGAGCTTTCCCTCATCAACTATGGTTATATGGCTACCTTGCTAACCAGAAGGCTGGCAGTTCAAACCTACCAGCCACTCCTTGGAAGGAAGATTAGGTAATCTACTTCTGTAGAGATACCACCTCAGAAACACTAGGAGGGGTCACTATGAGTCAGATCCGACTCCACGGCAATGAGTGTTTTTTTTTTTTTTTTGGTTGAAGTACAGTTTACTCAGGAAAGGGAAGACAGATATTCTTTCTTTCTTTCTTTTTAAATAGCTTTATTTAAATTTATTTATTATATTTTGTATATACCATACAAATTATCATTTTTAAGTATGCCATTCAGTGGACTTTATTATTTCATAGAGTTATGAAAACATCACTATTATCTAATTTTAAAATACATTCATCACCCCAAAAAGGAACTCTCATTAGAACTTATTCCCCATTCCCATCTCTTCCACCCCTGACAAATACTAATTGAATTTTTATGGATTTGGGGAATCGCCATATGTGATCTTTTGTGACTGGTTTCTTTCACTTAGTAAAATGTTTTCAAGGTTCATCCAAGGCATAGCGTGTATGAGTACTTCACTCTTTTTATTGTTAAATAATATCCAGTTGTACGGATATACCACATTTTGTTTACTCACTTATCAGTTGATGGACATTTGCGTGGTTGTCTCTTTTTTTTTTTTTGTTATTATGAATAATGCTGCTGTAAACATTTGTATGAACGTTTTTGTATGGACATACACTTTCAATTCTCTTGGGTCTCTACCTACATGTGGAATTGCTGGGTCATACAGGAGCTCTACCTTTCACCTTTAGAGGAACTCTCAAACTGTTTTCCGAAGTGGTTGCACCATTTAACATTCTCACCAGCAATGGATGAGGGGTCTAATTTCTTCACATCCTTACTAACACTTTTATTATCTGGCTTCTTGATGCTTATTTCCTTTTAATTGCCAATTTTCAGAACAAGAAGATGTCCTGGTTTCTTATATTGGTCTAATGAGAGTTTGCCTCGTTTCCCTCCCCCAACTTTTTTTTTTTTTTTAATTAAAACCCATTTCATTTCTTTTCTTATATTAACTTTAAACTTTTTAATGTGAAAAAATATATTGCTTGAATAATTCCTTTTAGAAGGATCAGCACAAGGCTGGTCCTTATGAGGTGGAGATTAAAAAGATGTCCCAAATGCCCAAATTTTCCAAACTGCCATGCCACTCCATCATCTCTGACATCAACTCCTCCTCCTCTCAGCATTCTCCCTCCTGTCTTAGGGTTCCATATTTTGCTATAATGTCTCACAGAACTCACAAGCTCTCAAGGAAACGGCTCATATGGTGGTGGTGGAGGCTGGCAGGCTGGCAAGTCCCAAGTCCATGGGTAGGTCTGGAGGATTCTTCCAACTCACATGGTTGCAGGGGCTGGCGAACCCAAGTCGGTGGGTCGGATGACAGGCTGCTGTCTCAAGTCCGGGGTGAGATGATGACGAACCAAAGGCAAGACCAAGGCAAGAGAAAGAACTTTCCCAGAACAGACACACATATACCCTCAAGGAAACTAAGGGTGGTGACTTGAGTCATACCCTCCAGCAAGGCGGGACTCAAGATACATCCCACACTACATGGGTATCAAACCGAAAACCAAACTAACTGCCATCAAGTCGAATCCAACTCATACCAACCCCTTTGGCTTTCTGAGGCAGTAAATCTTTACAGAAGTAGATTGCCCAGTCTTCTGCAGGAAACGAGCATGGAGACCAGGATTTGCAATACATCACAAAACTGCGGACAATGGCTAGAAGGGCCATATTAAGCAGCTCTCAGCACTGCATATATATAACAAAAAGTTTGTCATTTTAACCATTTTACATGCACAATTCAATGACATTAATTACATTCACCATGCTGCACTCCCATTACCATTATCCATTTCCAAAATTTTATATCATCCCTGTTCCTTTTCTTCTTAAATAAACTTTTATTTTGGAATAATTTTAGATTTACTAAGAAGTTGCAAAGGCAGTCTAGAAAGTTCCCACACACCCCACACCCAATCTCCCAACTGTTAACATTTTACAGACACAGTTGTCAAAACTGAGAAACCAACACTGATACCTTATTATTAACTAAACTCATTCATAACAAAACTTCATTCATATTTCACCAGTTTTGCTTTCTTCCCCACTAGTATCCTTTTCCTATTCCAGAATCTATTGCAAGATTCCACATTACATTTAATTGTCACATCTCCTTAGTCTCCTTGGTCTGCAACAGTTTCTCACTTTTTCCTTGTATTTTCATGACCTGTCTTCATCTTCCTTCTACCATCTTCAAAGCCAGCAACTTTGAGTTGAATCCTTCTCATGTCACACCTCTGTGCTCCATGGGGTTTTCAATGGCTCCATCCACTCTCACAGTTCCCTCTAACACAGCCAGGATTCATGTGATTATATTGTGCCCACCCAGATAATTCAGGGTAATCTCCCATCTCAAGGTCTTTGCTCTCAATCACATCTGCAAAGTCTTTTCTGACATTGAGGTAACATAGTCACAAGATCTGGGGATTAGGTGGTGGGCATTTTTGTGGGGAACACTATTCTGTCTACCAGCAATAATTACCTCCTGTTTATGAGAAAGTTCCAAAGGCCTGTCCCCAGACACAGTGGCTGTCACAATGTGCTCAAACATAGCAATGATTGGAAGAAGGTGCAGGACTGAGCGGTGTTTTGTTCTTTTGTGCATAGTTTTGTTCTGTTGTTACATGTAGGGTCTCTATGAGTCGGAACCGATATGATGGGACCTAACTAACAAAAAATAACAGCACCATGTATAGAGGTAGAGTTCCCGGGTGTTGCAAACAATTAACACACTTGGCTGCTAACTGGAAGGCTGGAAGTTCAAGTCCACTCAGAAGTGCCTCAGAAGAAAGGCCTGGTAACCTACTTCTGAAAAATCAGCACTGAAAGCCCTGTGGATCATGGTTCTACTCTAACACACATTGTCATTGTTGTTAGGTGCGGTCAAGTCAGCTCCAACTCATAGTGATCCTACATACAACAGAATGAAACACTGCCCGGTCCTGAGCCAGACTCACAATCCTTGCTATACCTGAACCTACTGTTGGCAGCCAGGGTGTCAATCATCTTGTTGAAGGCCTTCCCCTTTTTCGCTGACCCTCCACTTTACCAAGCATGACATCCTTCTCCAAGGAATAGTCCCTTCTAACAACATGACCAAAATAGGTAAGATGACGGTCTGGCCATTCTCTCTTCCAAGAAGCATTCCAGTTGCACTTCTTCCAGGACAGATTTGTTAGTTCTTTTAGAGGTCCATGGTATTTTTGCTATTCTTCACCAGCACCAAAACTCAAAAGCATCAACTCTTCAGTCTTTCTTATTCATTGTCCAGCTTTCACGTGCATATGAGGTAATTGAAAATACGCAGCTTGGGTTTAAAAAACAAACAAACAAA
>NW_006921875.1:3883559-3893806 GCF_000298275.1 Orycteropus afer afer
CATTTGTTATTTTCTGTCTTGTTGAACTTTGATACTAGTGCTGGAGCAAGATGGTATCTCATTGTTGTTTTGATTTGCATCTAAAGAGGTCTTTTGCAGCAGATTTTCTCAGTGCAGTATGTTGTCTAATTTCTTGACTGCTGCTTCGATTGCTGTTAATTGTGGAACTAAGTAATATGAAATCTTTGACAAAGTCAATCTTTTCTCCATTTATCATGATTCTGCTTATTGGTCCAGTTGTGAGGATTTTCATTTTCTGTATGTTGAGATGTAATGCATACTGCAGATTGTAGTTTTTAACCTTTATCAGTAAGGTGGTTAATGAGTCTTCCTTCAATCCTGATGCAACATTCTTCTTCATATAGTCCAGCTTCTCAGATAATTTGCTCAGTTTACAGACTGAGTAAGTATGGTGAAAGGATATAACCCTGACATACTCCCTTTCTGATTTTAAACCATGCAGCGTCCCCTTGTTCTGTTTGAACAACAGCCTCCTGGTCTATGTACAGGTTCCTCATGAGCACAATTAAGTGTTCTGGAATTTCCCTTCTTCTCAATGTTATCCATAATTTGTTATGATTCACACTGTTGAATGTTTTTGCATAGTCAATGAAACACAAGTAAACATCTTTCTGGTATTCTTTGCTTTCAGCCAAGATCCATCTAACATCATCAATTATATACCTTGTTCCACATCACACATAGGGTCACACATTATGGTTACATACAGGGTCATTATAAACCAGAATTGACTCAACTGATTTTTATTTTTGGAAGTGATACTGTTTCCTGTAATGTAGAAATATTAAAGTTATGGATTGAATTATGTCTCCCAAAAATATGTGTTGTAAATCTTAACTGCTATGCCTGGGGTTATAAGCCCATTTGGAAATGGATTATCTTTGTTATAAAATAGAGAAGCATATATTTGTTATGCTAATGAGACAGGGTTAGTGTAGGGTACATCTTGAGTCAATCTCTTTTAAGGTATAAAAGAAGTTAAACAAGCAAGCAGAGAAGAGACAGGGTAAGGTAGATGCCAAGACACGTGGAGACCTCCAAGTAACCAGGAAGAGACAAGGACTTTCCTCCAGAGTCGACACAGACAGAAAGCATTCCCTTGGAGCCAGCACCCTGAATTTGGACTTGTAGCTTCCTAAACTGTGAGAAAATAAATTCCTCCATGTTAAAACCACCCACTTGTGGTATTTCTTTTATAGCAGCACTAGAGAACTAAGACAATCACCTTTCCTTTTAAAGTACATTTATTTATTGAATTGTGACTTGGGTAAAAGTTTGCAGAGCAAACACATTCTGTTTTGTGACATTTTCTGTAACCTCCACACTGTAACAGCATTCTTCCTTCTTCCTTCTTCCTCCCTGTGTCTACCCCCTCCCTTCCTTCTTTCTTCCCATCCCTGTCCGCTTTCCTAGCTCTATCCCTCGGCAAATGCTGGCCACTTGATCTCATATGCTTGCTTGTTCTAATGAGTGCATACACTCCTGATATTTAAAGTACATTTCTTTTTCAGTAAAAACAGTTGATCAATTCAAAGCAAGTGTTAAGTAAATAGCCTTCCAAATAGTACTCAGGCAGGAAAAAGTGGTGAAGCAGCTAGATAATGACTGAGATTTGGAAAACTGACCGGCTCCAAAGGCCCATCCCAAATCCGGAAGCTGCCTGAGTTGGAAAAAATCATGTCTGTTTAGTGTAAGGTTTGCCTCTCAGTGAGTGACCTGATAACAATCCTGTTGACATAACTGCTGTTGATGAAAGCAGTCCCCTAACTGCCCCAGGCCAGTTCCTGTGTCCGGGTGGAACTCAGCAGATCCAGTACATATAAAAGGCCTGGTCCTTGGTGGGGAGCTATATCCTGGAAGGCAAGGCCCAGGCCCAGGCCCATTCCTCTCCTGCCAGAGGTAGGCCGGGTGCTATCGTGGCGACACGGTCTACCTAGAAGACCTCAGCAACTCAGGGGAAAGGAACCGGAGAACCAGCCTCAAAGCCATGAGCCTCGGGCCAGGTCTGGAGACTAGCATCGGTAAGAGGCTGCAGAGGGTGTCTCAACCCTGTACAGAGACCAGCTGAGGGAAGCTGAGGGGGCAGAGCCGGTATGTTACTGTCTCAGGGCAGCCAGGATTCTCAAGCCCAGGGTGGGCTTTATTTCCTGTGTTCACCAATATGCTAGAACATAAGCTTACTTAGAGCCTGTGTTGTGGTGGTTGTTGGTGGTGGTGTTGTTGTGTGCCATCGAGTCGGTTGGTTAAGAGCATGTAATTAGTTAAGAGTACAGATCTCTGTATTACAAGAAAAGATAACAAGAAAAGTTACTTCTTTAAGAATACAGGATTTCATTCACACAGAAGTGGGTTCAAAGCCTGCTCTGCCACTTGCTTCACTAAGAAGTTGATTGATTGGTTCTTCTACCCTGTGCTGGGTGGGGAGGGTACAACAGTAAGACAGAAAGGATCCCCAGGACAGATTCTCCCTAAAGCTGGGGGCAAGATCGTGTGGGGAGAGGGAGAGCAGCAGAGCCTCAGTTTCCTCACTGAAGGAGATCAGGGTCTTTCTCTGATTTGAGGACCTAAGCACTTAGTGTGGTTCACAGTAGCATCAATACCACCTAGGAGCTTGTTAGAAATGGAGATTCTTAGGCCCCACCCTATACCCACTGTATCAGGATCTGCATTTTAACAAAGTCTCCAAGAGGTTCGTGGCATAATGCCTAAGGTATTCGGCTGCTAACTATAAGGCTGGCAGTTCAAACCCACCAGCCAGTCCTCGGAAGGAAGACTGGATCATCTTCCTCGGAAACCCAAGGAGGGGTTGCTATGAGTCAGAACCGACTTGATAGCAGTGAGTTTGGTTTTTTTTTATTTTTTATTTTTTGGTCTCCAAGAGATTCATGTGCATGGTAAAATTTACATGCTGATATAGTAGACTCTGAGCTCTTGGCAGACAGATGACTGATGAAAGGGAGAGGTCAGGATTTGAACTCAGGACTCCCTGATGCTGAAATTCACATTTTTTGTTTTAAATGCTGGTAAAATATTCGTATGAAACATGTCATCTCAACAATTTCTGTATGTGCAATTCAGTGACATTGATGGCATTCTTCAAGTTGTGCAACCATTTAACTATCCTTTTCCAAATCATCCCACTACCATTTACATACACGCAATGTACCTAAGCAGAAACTCCCCTTCTCCCTCTCCCTCCCATCCCTCATAACCACTAATAACCTTTGCTTATTTCATATGAGATCATACAATGTTAGTCCTTTTGCAACTGACTTATTTCACTCAGCATGTTTTCAGTGTTCACCTGTGGTGTGGCATGCATTAGGACTTCATATCTCTTTATGACTGAGTAGCATTCCATTGTGTGAATAGACCACACTTTGTTTATCCGTTCATCTGTTGATGGACGTTTTGGTTGTTGAAATTCTCAGTCTCGACCCCTAAGTGTCTTCCCACCTTTGTGTACCAGACTGTAGCAGATAAACCCTAGCTGAATGAATGAACAGATGAATGAGCACGTGAATGAATGAGGGCAACCATATCCCTGGCTTTTGTCCACACAAACCTTGGATCTCTTTCTTGTTTCTAGGAGGGCAGCTGGTCCGTCATCAGAAGGCCGTCTCAACAGCTCACCTCACTTTTGTTATTGACGTTACCTGTGGGAAACAGATCTCGCTGGCAGCACCCCCAGTGCAACCCCGAGTCCCCCGGCCCTACCGAGGACTTGTCATCCCCCCAATGAAGACCCACATAGTGTTCTATGGGGACAACTGGCCCCATTTGCCTGAGAAGGCCTCCCTGGGGGGGGGATGCTCTGTCCAGCCCGTGGACACACTACCACCCCAGAGAGAGATTGGGGCCCCAGCTTCCTTACCAGATAGCTTGCTGTATCCCCAGGAGGTTCCTGAACCCAAGGGGAACCCCTTAAAGGCTGTGCCCACAAGGTCTTCTGCGTGGGGAACAGTCAAGGGCTCACTCAAAGCCCTCTCCTCCTGTGTCTGTGGGCAGGCAGATTAGCTGCAGAGGTCCAATATGGGAGAGGAGTTGGCACACCAGGGTTGTCTGTTCAGGGGCTGCAAGTCCTGGGCCTGGCCCTCTCTCTAGCTGGACAGAAGTCTTTAATGCTTGAGCCAAAGAAAGAACATTGAATCCACTAATGAACAGCTGAAACAGCTACCAAGTGCATACTCAAGGATGTCCTACTTCCTCCTTCATGTTCTTTGTTACTCTTTCAGGGAAGATAAGACACCTCCACATGGAAAAAGATTAATTCATTCAATTATTATCAGAGCGTCTTCTACGTGACCAATCCTGAGAAAGCTAGGGAACACTGTGGCTTTCTTGAAAAACAGGGAAGGGGAGGGGGGACTCTTAAATAAGTAACCAAAATAAATAAAGAAGATAATCTTGAACAAAGATGAGTGCTGTGGAGAGAATGAAACTAGTGCTGGGTAGAGAGTGGTTGGGGCAGAGAGCTTTTCTGATAACAGCTGCTGGGAAAGGCCCCTTTGATCCAGTAACCTCTGAAGTAGGATCTAAAAGATGAGAAGGAACCAGTCCTGCAAAAACTCACCTCTCCAGAGCCTGATTCAGGAGGGCACTCATGGCTTCCTATCAGGTTGGCTGCCACCATCTTTGTCCAGATGCAAACATGTAGGTCACTGGGAGGCCATGGGCTATGGGAGGGGAGATTCCAGGGCATGGTGGAGGGGATGAAAGACTCAGGAGACTCAGTCCCAGAGGGCAACCCGGGGGGGGGGGCCTGGTAGTCAGTGAATCTCAAGATGGGGTGCCCAGAAAGGGAATGGAAGGCTGTGAGGGCATCCTAAAACCTAACTAAAAAGGCTGACAAAAGCTTTGGCTTGGACTGCATTTTGTCTTAGGCTCCATTTCTGTTTCCGGGAATGTGACCCATGACTATTGGTTGGTAAACAGAGGGGGTCAGCTTGCCCTTGGAAAGATACTTAACCAAGGCCATCGGAGCAATTACAACTCACAGCGATCCTGTATGAGAGAGTAGAACTGCCCCAGAGGGTTTCCAAAGCCATAAATCTTTATAGAAACAGACTGCGTCATCTTTCTCTCACGGAATGGCTGGTGACTTTGAACCGCTGACCTTTTGGTTAGCTGCCAAATATTTGAACCACCGCACCATCAGAGCTGAAAACTTAAGTATGCTTTAAATAGATTAATCAAAGACCCCCAACAGGAGAGGTTCATCCTGTATTATCTTGCTAATCATATATCTTTCACAACCCTTAACTGAATGTTTTCTTTCCGCTTTTGGTCATTCAGGAGGTCTTATGCCTCAGGCTTCCTGGACTTTAGGTTGTCTTGTAAAAATGTCAACTAATAAGTACTGTCAATCCTTAATTATATTTTTCACAAGTGAGAGAGCCCTTTGGTAAACCAGATTCTGGAGACTTGCCTCATTTAACCCAAGATAGTATATATATATATATATATATATATATATACACACACACGGGAGGAGACATCAGTTAAAGGGGCTCGTTAAAGCCCCGCTGGAATGACTGAGCCTTGCCTTCCTCACCCATCTGTATGCAGTCAACTGGAGCCATAGGTTACAGCTTAAAGGAACTAAAGCACTCGTTTGGACTTGCCAACTGTCTGGAAACTTACAATTGAAATGGAAATGCCCTAGTGGGCAGAAGTAAGCAACAGTGACAGCTTTTCCAATGTTGGAACAAGACCTCTCACCCATACCGTTGAATGCAAACCCCTGAGGCCATTGGATTTTGTTGACCTTTTTATTGCTTTTAAGGTTGCTTTCCATTGGCAACTTGAGTTTAGTGACTGGTAAGAATTTTCCACATGGACTATTGATATATTTGCTATCTGTTTTCACATTCTTTGCTTCTGTCTTACATGCCTTTAGGGCCTGTAAACTAATAGGTTTCCCTTAGTGAATGAACTGAAATTGCTTTGTGCCTCACCGTCATTGTTTTTGAAGCAGTTTCGTTCTATCAATTAAAAATCAAAAAACCAAATCCATTGCCATGGAGTCAATTCAGATTCATAGTGACCCCACTGGGTTTCTGAGGTGGTAAATCTTCATGGAAGTAGATTGTCTTGTCTTCCTTCCATGGAGTGGCTGGTGGGTTTGAACCACCAACCTTCTG
The DNA here is from genome assembly GCF_000298275.1 of Orycteropus afer afer. Taxonomy (NCBI): domain Eukaryota; kingdom Metazoa; phylum Chordata; class Mammalia; order Tubulidentata; family Orycteropodidae; genus Orycteropus; species Orycteropus afer. Next base: position 3,889,724 of record NW_006921875.1, read on the forward strand.
GTTAGAGGTCAAACGCCTTAGGCACTATGCCAGATGTATTATGAAATGTGTAGCCAAGGTTGAGGAAAAACATGTCCCAAAGCAATTGACTCACTGCACCTTTGTAACACAGTGGATGGGTCCTGTACATTGAGTTAGCATTCCTGAAAAGGCCAAGGTTTTCCCTCTTAATTGGCTCAGGTTTCCAATGGATGTATCCCATATCCACACAGTATGGTGAAAACCGACATGTTGTTGTTCTTAGGTGCCACTGAGTTGGCTCCTACTCATAGTGACCCTATGTGCAATAGAACAAAACACTGCCTGGTAGTGTGCCATCCTCAAAATCCTTGATATACCTGAGCCCATCGTTGTAGCTACTGTGTGGATCCATCTCATTGAGAGTCTTCCTCTTTTTCACTGACCCTCCACTTTACCAAGAAGATATCCTTCTCCAGGGAATGGTCTCTTCTGACAACATGCCCAAAGTAGGTGACACAAAGTCTGGCCATTCTCGCTTCCAAGGAGCATTCTGGCTGCACTTCTTCCAGGACAGATTTGTTCATTCTTCTGGCAGTCCGTGGTACTTTCAATATCCTTCACCAACACAACTCAAAAGCATCAACTTTTCTTCAGTCTCCCTTATTCATTGTCCACTTTTCACATTCATATGAAGCAAATGAAAATACCATGGCTTGGGTGAGGTACACCTTAGTCTTCAAGGCGACATCTTTGTTCTTCAGCGCCTGAAAGAGGTCTTTTGTAGCAGATTTTCCCAGTGCAATATGTCATGTGACTTCTTGACTGTTGCTCCCATGAGTGTTGATTGTGGATCCAAGTAAAATGAAATCTTTTCTCCATTTATCATGATGTTATTTATTGAGCCATTTGTGAGGATCTTCATTTTCTCTATGTTGAGGTGTAACCCACACTGCACATTGTCGTCTTTACTCTTTATCAGTAAGTGTTTCAAGTCATCTTCACTTTCAGCAAGCAAAGTTATGTCCTCCGCATATTGCAGGTTGCTAATGAGTCTTTCTCCAGTCCTGATGCCACATTTTTCTTCATATAGCCTAGCTTTTTGGATTTCTGCTCAGCATACAGTTTGAATAAACAAGGTGAAATGATATAACCCAAATGCACACCTTTCATTATTTTAAACCATGCAGTATCTCCTTGTTCTGTTCGAATGACAGCCTCCTGGTCTATGTATAGGTTTCTCATGAGCACAATTAAGTGTTCTGGAATTCTCATTCTTCTCAATGTTATCCATAGTTTGTTATGATCCACATAATCAAATGCTTTTGCATAGTCAATAAAACACAAGTAAATATCTTTCTGGTATTCTTTGCTTTGAGCCAAGATCCATCTGACATCAGCAATGATATCCTTCATTACACATCCCCTTCTGAATCCAATTTGCACTTCTGGAAGATCCCTGTCTATAAACAGCTGCAGCCATTTTTGAATTATCTTCAGCAAAATTTTACTTCCCTGTGATATTAATGATATTGTTGAATAATTTCCACATCTATTGGATCATCTTTCTTTGGAATGGCTACAAATATGGATCTCTTCCAGTCAGTTGGCCAAGTAACTGTCTTCCAAATTACTTGGAATAGACTAACAAGTGCCTCCAGCATGGTATTCATTTGTTCAAACAACTCAATGGGTATTCTGTCAATTCCTGGAGCCTTGTTTTTCACCAATTTCTTCAGTGCAGCCTTGCCTTCTTCCTTCAATGCCACTGTTTATTGATCATATGCCACCTCCTAAAATAATTGAACATCGACCAATTCTTTTTTGTACAGTGACTTTGTATTTCTTCCATCGTCTTTTGATGCTTCCTGCATCATTCAATATTTTTCCCACAGAATCTTTCAATATTGCAACGTAAGGCTTGAATTTCTCTTAAATTCTTTCAGCTTGAGAAATGTTAAGCATGTGCTTCCCTTTCGGTTTTCCAACTCCATGTCTTTGCACATTTCATTATAATAACTGACTTTGTCTTCTTGAGCTGCTCTTTGAAATCTTCTGTTCAGCTCCTTTATTTTGTCATTTCTTCCATTGCTTTAGCTACTCTTTGTTCAAAAGCAAGTTTCCGAGTCTCTTCTGATATCCATTTGGTCCTTTCTTCCTTTTTTTTTTTTTTTTTAATGACCTTTTGCTTTCTTCCTATATGATGTTCTTGATGCTATTCCATAATTCATCTGGTTTTTGGTCATTGGTGTTCAAGGCATCAAATATGTTCTTCAGATGGTCTCTAAATTCAGGTGGGATATAATCAAAGTCATATTTTGGCTCTGGTGGACTTGTTTTAATTTTCTTCAGCTTCAGCTTGAACTTGCATATGAGCAATTGATGGTCTGTTTCACAGTCAGAAGATATTGAGCTATTGACTGAAGATATTGAGCTTCTCCATCACCTCTTTTCACAGATGTAGTCAGTTGATTCCTGTGTACTCCATCTGGTGAGGTTCATGTGTAAAGCTGCTATTTATGTTGTTGAAAAAAGGAATTTACAATGAATAAGTCATTGGTCTTGCAAAAGTATATCATGTGATCTGTGGTGTCATTTCTGTCACCAAGCCATATTTTTCAACTATCATTCTTTGTTTCCAACTTTTACATTCCAATCACGTGTTCTAATCAATATATTTTTAAAGAAAATTTTTATTGTGATTTGGGTGAAAGCTTACACAGCAAATTCATTTCCCATATAGCAGTTCATACACACATTTTTTCATGAAATTGACTGCAATTCCCCACAATGTAATGGCTCTTTTCCCACTTCTTCCCTGTAGTTACCTCTTCTCTGTGTCCTTCTTTCCTATGCATTCCTGTCCCCTGAGCTATCTCCCTGTGCAAATACTGCCCTTCTGTTCTCCCATGATTGATCTTTCTAAGGAGTGTATCTACCTGATGTAAATATTCACCCTATATACCTGTCTATTGTTTGCTGGAAGCCATAAGAATGAGTTCATTTCCAGACCTGAAGAATAACTAGGGACCGTAGTCTTGGGGGTATCCCCAGGCTCTATCAGATCAGTAAGCCTGGCCTTTTTTGTTATATTGAGTTTTATTCCACATTGTTCTCCCACTCTATTCAGGATCTCCAGCACTGATCCCTTTTCCAGTGGTTGGTAGTGATAGCCAGGCACCACCTAGTTCTGGTTTCATGGTCATATAGACTGAGGTTCGCATGGTCCACTAGTCCCAAAGACTAATAGTTTCTGTGTGTCTTTTGTTTTCTTCATTCTTCTTTGCCTTGGATGAGGAGAGACCCATTGTTGCATCTAGATGTCCACTTGCAAGCTTTTAAGACCTTAGTCACTACTCACCAGAGTAGGATATAGAACAATGTTTTTGTGTAGTATATTATGCCAATAAAGCTTGATGTCCCCTGCAGCCATGGTCCCAAGCCCACATGTTCAACAACTGGCTCTGTCAGGGTAGTTGGTTGTGGATGAGAAGTTATCATAACTTTGTCCACTGTTAGTTCTATTTATATGGACATTCTCACAGTACATACAAATATGTATGTAGAAATATTATCTACCAACCTTATATATGGGAGCTCTGGTGGTATAGTGCCTAAGGCTACTAGACTGCTAACCAGAAGGCTGGTGTTCAAACCTACCAGCCACTCCTTGGAAGGAAGACTGGGCAATCTACTTCCATAGAGATATCGCCTGGGAAACTCAAGGAGGGGTCAGGTATATTCCCTTTTGCCTAGATATACCTGATCATTCAGTCTGTCTACCCATCTATTTACCTGTAGATTAATGTTTGTTATCACTGATAACATAGTATATATATATAAAAGTGTTTATCTTTGTTGTCTGTACCTTTTGTGCACCTCTCCATGTCTTTCTGTTCCTTGTTGTTGTTGTTGTTATTTGCCGTCGAGTCGTCGAGTCAGCCCCGACTCATAGCGACCCCTCCTTGGGTTTCCGAGGCAGTATCACTACGGAAGTAGGAATGCCCAACCTTCCTTTCTGTTCCTTAGTGTTATTGTATTGGTCACTTAATTGGGTATATTGCCTTTCTCTTCACCCAGATCAATATTTGTCTCTACCCTATCTAGCAGTGTTCCCTCCCCTCC
>NW_006921875.1:3904706-3908005 GCF_000298275.1 Orycteropus afer afer
GATATTAATGATATTGTTCTATAATTTCCACAATCTATGGGATCATCTTTCTTTGGTATGGGTACAAATATCAATCTCTTCCAGTCAGTTTTCTTTATATTGAGACGTAATCCATACTGCATACTGTATTCTTTCATTCATTCACTCATTCAGCAAATGGAGGTCCCAAAATCTTTACTCCATCCATGTCATTAAGATCTACTCTACTTTGTGGAGGCAGTTCTTCTCCAGTCATATTTTGAGAGTCTTCTGACCTAAGGGTCTCTTCTTCTGGCACTGTGTCAGACAATGTTTCAGGGCTATTCACATAGCTTCCCAGTAATATATCAGACAGTGTTTCACTGCTATTCATAAGGTTTTCAGTGGCCACTTTTTTGAGGAGTGGATGACCCCTTCCTTCTTCTGAGTCTGTCTTAGTCTGGAAGCTTTGTTGCAACCTGTCCACCATGGGTGACCCTGCAGGTATTTGAAATACTGGTGGCATAGCCTCCAGCCTCACAGCAACATGCAAGCCACCACACTATGACAAACTGACAGGTGAGTGGTAGGAAAACCAACATAGAGCCTGTTAAAGAACCAGATGGTGTCTGGTGGAAAACCATACCGTGAATTTAAAGAGCCTGCCATGGCCACCATGTAGGATCCCAAATAAGTCCAGGCTTTTTTTTTTAAATACAATTTATTGAAATATAATTTATGTACAGTGAAATACACAAAACTAAAGTGACATGGGTCAATGCATTTTTTTTTTTTCTATGTTCCCTCCCCTCCCACTTGTGGTAACCAATAAAGAAAGTTTCCTGCCATATATAAACCTTTCCTTGATTTTTTACAATAATGAATTAATACTATATTTGTCCTTCTGTGATTGACTTATTTCATTCAGCATAATATCCTCTGAGTTCATCCATGTTATCCAGTGTTTTGCAGATTCTACATAATTCTTCAGTGTTGCATAGTGTCCCATTGTGTGCATGTACCATAGTGTGGTTATCTGTTCTTCTGTTAATGGGCACATAGGTTGTTTCCATCTTTTTGCTATTGTAAATAGTGCTGCAATGAACATGGGTGGACATATATCTGTTCTTGTCCTGGCTTTCACTTCTTTAGGATATATATCTAGTAATGGGATTGCTAGGTCAAATGGTATTTCTAATTCCAGCTATTTAAGGAATCACCATACTGCTTTCCACAGTAGGTGCATCATTTTACAGGCCCACCAGCAGTGTATGAGAGTCCCAGTATCTCTACATCCTCACCAGCATTTGTCATTTTCTGTGTTGTTGAACTTTGCCATTCAAACAAGGATGGCATCTCCTTGTTTTGATTTGCAGCTCTCTGATGGCTAATGATGGTGAGCATTTCTTCATGTATTTGCTGGCAGCCTGAATATCTTCTTTGGTGAAGTGTCTATTCATGTCTTCTGCCCATTTTTAAATTGGATTGTTAATCTTATTGTTGAGGTGTTGGAGTTTTCTGTAAATTCTAGAGATAAGTCTCTTGTCAGATATGTCATTGCCAAATATTTTTTCGCCATTTGTAGATTCTGTTTTCACTCTTTTGGAGAAGTCTTTTGAAGCACATAAAAATTTAAGTTTTAGAAGGTCTCATTCATCTAGTTTATCTTCTGCTGTTTGTTCATTTTGGGTTATGCTTGATAGTCTATTTATGCTATGTATTAGGGTCCCTAAATTTCCCCCTAGTTTTTCCTTGAGGAACTCTATAGTTTTAGGTTTCACATTTAAGTCTTTGATCCATCTGGAGTTTTTTTTTTGTGTGTGTGTGTATGGTGTGAGGTACAGATCTTGTTTCATTTTTCTGCAAATGGATATCCAGTTTTGCAAGCACCATTTGTTAAAGAGACCATCTCTTCCCCATTTAATGGATTTTAGACCTTTGTCAAAGATCAGCTGACCATAGGTCGATGGATCTATTTCTGGGTTCTCAATTCTGTTCCACTGCTCTTTGTGTCTGTCATTGCACCAATACCAGGCTATTTTGACTACTGCAGCTGTATGGTAGCTTTTGAGATCAAGGAGCATGAAACCTATTTTGTGCTTCTTTTTCAGTAGTGCTTTGCTTATTTGAGGTCCCTTTCCTTTCCATATAAAATTCAAAAACCAAAAAACTCACTGCTGTTTAGTCAGATCCAACTCATAGTGACCCCTCCTTGGGTTTCCAAGGCAGTATCACTACAGAAGTAGATTGCCCAGTTGTCCTTTCAAGGAGTGGCTGGTGGGTTTGAACCACCAGCCTTCTGGTTAGCAGTCAAATGCATTAGGCACTACATCACCAGAGCTCCATATCCTTAAAGAACACTGATGAGATCTGGATTGGGATTGCATTGAATGTACAGATTGCTTTGGGTAGTACTGACATTTTCAAAATATTCAATCTTCCTATCACTAGCATGGTATGTTCTTCCATTTATGTAGATCTCTTATGGTTTCTTGGAGTAGTGATTTGTAGTTTTCTTTGTACAGGTCTTTTGTATCCCTAGTGAGATTTATTCTCAAGTTTTTTTTTTTTTTTTTGGTAGCTATTATAAATGGTATCAATGTCCTTATTTCCTTTTCAGCCATATCTTTGCTGGTGTAGAGGAATCCAACTGATTTTTGGATGCTGATCTTGTATCCCACTATGCTAAATCTCTCAATTAGTTCCAGTAGTTTTTTTGCTGCGTCTCCTGAGTTTTCTATGTATAGAATCATATTATCAGCAAATAGGGTTAGTTTTACTTCTTCCTTACCAATTTGGATGCTTTTGATTTCCCTTTCTTGCCTTATTGCCTTGGCTAGGACTTTCAATACAATGTTGAATAGAAGTGGTGATAGAAGGCATTCTTGTCTGGTTCCTGTTCACAACGGGAATGGTTTCAGTCTCTCTTCATTGAGAATAATGTAGGCTTCGGTTTTGCATATATGCCCTTAATTATGTTGAGGAATATCCCTTCTATTTCTATTTTTCTGAGAGCTTTGAGCAGGAATGGGTGTTGGATTTTATCAAATGCTTTTTCTGCATCTATTGATACAATCATGTAGTTCTTTTCCTTTGTTTTATTTATGTGATGGATGACTGATTGATTATTTTTCTAATGTTGAACCATCCTTGCATACCTGGTATGAACTCTACTTGGTCATAATGTATTATTTTCTTGATAGGTTGTTGGGATTTATTGACTAGGATTTTTTTTTTTTTTTTTTTTTAAGATTTTTGTATCTATATTAATGAAAGACATTGGTCTGTAGTTTTTCTTTTTAGTGATCTTTTCCTGGTTTTGGTATCAAGGTTATGCTTGC
>NW_006921875.1:3908105-3922345 GCF_000298275.1 Orycteropus afer afer
CTTTTTAGTGATCTTTTCCTGGTTTTGGTATCAAGGTTATGCTTGCTTCATAAAATGAATTAGGGAGGATTCCATCCTTTTCTATGTTTTGGAATAGTTTTAGTGGTTTGGTGTCAGTTCTCTGAAAATTCAGTAGAATTAGCCTGTGAAACCATCTGGGCCAGGGCTTTTTCTTTTGTTGGTAATTATTTTATGGCCTGTTCAATTCCTTCTTTTGTTATGGGTCTGTTTAAATTTTCCACCTCAGCCTCTGTTAGATTAGGTAAGTAGTATGTTTCTAGAAATCTGTCCATTTCTTCTAGATATTCAGATTTGTTGGAGTATAGTTTTTCTTAGCATCCTGATATTATCATTTTAATTTCTGTTGGTTCTATTGTGATGTCACCCAATTAATTTCTTATTCATGTTATTTGTATTCTTTCCCTCTTTTCCTTTGTTAAATTTGCCAGTGGTTTGTCAATTTTACTAATCTTTTCAAAGAACCAACTTCTAGTCTTGTTGATTTTTCTATTGTCTTTCTAGTTTCTGTTTCATTTATTTCTGCTAGAATCTTTATTATTTCTTTTTTTCTGGTGACTATAGGCTTTTTTTGCTGCTCTTTTTCTAATTGTCAGGGATGTTAGGTTAAGGTGTTGGTTTTGGTTCTTTCTTCTTTTTTGAAGTGTGCCTTTATTGCTATAAATTGGTCTCTGATCACTGCTTTTGCCATGTCCCAAAGATTTTGGTATGATGTACGATGTGTTTTCATTCAAGGAATTTTTAAATTTCATTTTCTATTTCTTCTGTTATCCGGTCAATTTCAAGGAGGGTGTTATTCAGTTTCCACGTGTTTGCTCTTTTTCCATTCATCTGGCTATTGTTGATTTCCAATTTTATAGCATTGTGATCTGAGAAGATGCTTTGCAATATTTCGATGTTTTTAAATTTATTGAGGCTAGCTTTGTGGCCTCACATATGGTCTATCCTGGAGAATGTTCCATGTGCACTGGAAAAGAATGCATATTGTGCTGGTTGGGTGAAGTGCTCTGTAGATGTCCACAAGGTCAAGTTGGTGGATTGTATTGTTTAGCTCTTCTGTGTCTTTGTTGAGTTTCTTTCCAGTTGTTCTATCTTTGATTGAAAGTTGTGTATTAAAGTCTCCTACTAGGACTGTGGAGTCATCAATTTGTCTTTTCAGGTCTGTTAGAGTCTGATTTATATATTTTGGGGCTCTTTCATTGCGTGCATAGGTATTTATTATTGTTATGTTCTCTTGTTCAATCAATCCTTTAATCATTATATAATGTCCTTCCTTGTCTCTTATGGTAGATTCTGTCTTAAAGTCAATTTGTCAGAAATTAATATGGCCACTTCTGCTCTTTTATGGTTGCCATTTGCTTGAAGAATCTTTTTCCAACTTTTGATTTTCAGTTTATTTTTATCTTTCTAAGGTGTGTCTCTTGTAGACAGCATAATGATAAGTTATGTTTTCTTATCCAGTCTGCAACTCTCCATCTCTTGAGTGGTGCATTTAATCCATCCACATTCAGTGTAATTATCGACAAGTATGAATTGGTTGCTGTCATTTTGTTATATGTTTTGTGGTGTTGCTGATTTCTTTGTTCCATATAATTTTCTGTGCTGAGTTCATTTTATTTATGAATCACGTTATCACTTCCTTCATTGCTATTGTTTTAGTATTTGCTAAATATTTATACTGGTCCTCTTTTTTATTTCAATGTGAATGTTTATCATTTTCCTTTGAGGTTACCCTGTGATTTATAATTTTCTTCCCTAGTTTAGAACAGTCCATTCTATCTTACAATTGTCTTGACTTCCCTACCATTTAGAAGTTCTGTAACTACACTATTTTTCCCCTCTTTTTGGTTTGTAGCCGTCCTCATTTGTCAATTGATGTCTCTGGTTCCCTGTTTACAATCTTGTAGGCTTATTTACTTTGGATACTTCCATAACTGGGTTGGTTTTTGGGTTACGTCATCATGTGTGTTAATGGTTGGTTGTTGTTTGCTGTTGTTGGTTCTCTGTCCAAAGGACTGCTTTTAGCATCTCTTGTAAGGTTGGTCTGGTTTTAACAAATTTCCCTGATTTCTATTTATATGGAAATGTCCTAATTTCACCATCATATTTAAGGGACAATTTTGCTGGGTATATAATTCCTGGTTGGAAATTGTTTTTCTTTCAGTGTTTTATATATACCATCCCATTGCCTTCTCTCCTGCATGGTTTCTGCCCAGAAATCTGAGCTTAGTCTTATTGGTTGCCCCTTGTAGGTAACTTTTTGTTTTTCCTGTGCTGCTTTCAGGATTCTTTCTTTGTTTTTGCTTTTGTTGCATTTGATCGTGATATGTCTTGGTGATTTTCTTTTGGGGTTTATCCTTTTTGAGGTTCTGTGGACTTCTTGAATGGATATACTCTCATCTTTCACCTTACCAGGGAAATTTCTCTTCCAAAAACTCTGACAATTTTCTTTGTGGTTTTCTTTGTCTCTCCCTGTTCTGGAATTCTGATTACACATAGGTTATTCCTTTTGATGGTATCCCACATAAACCTTAAGCTTTCTTCATTTTGTTTTGATGTTTTTTCTGATTGAACCCTTTCCAAAGAAGTATTGAGGTATTTGTCTTCAATTCCACTAATTCTGTCTTCCATTGATTCAACACTACTCTACTACTCCTTTGCCTGCTCAATGTGTTATTTATTTCTGAAAATTTAGTATTACTCTTCTGGATTTCTATCTGTAGATTTTGTATTATTTCTAATTTTTCATTTATTTTGTCATTTTGTTCTTGTATTGGCTTTCATAATTGGACTAGGGTTTTTTCTCTGTGTTTTCCTCAATTTTTTCAGTGTTTTCCTTGATCTGTCTCTTAATCCATTGAAGGTACCTAAATATAATTCTTTTGAATTCCTTATCAGAGAGTTCCAATGCTGCTTCTTCCTCAGGATGTGTTCTGGGTCTGTATCCTGGTCCCTTGTTTCTTTTACTTTATCTTGCTTCTTTGTGTGGGCTGTGATGGTCTATTGCCTCTGAGACATTGTGACATTTTTGTGTTTATATTTCATTGGTGATTGTATGTTGGAGTGATTTGCTCAAGATTTCATTTCCTTTGGATGCTATCTAAGTAAGCAGGGTACTGTGGTCCTTTATTCACCAGTTGGCAGCACTTATACACTCACCACCCTAAGCCCAAGTTTTGATCAACAATGTGTAATCCTCAATTTCTGATCAAGAGGAGGGAGTGTATTCAAAGCTAAAATCTAAAAGCACTTGGTTTGTGAAAGGCTGTGGTCTCTCGATGCAGAAAGGTGCTGACACTAGGGAACTTGCCTGGGTATATCCTTTATTATTTACTGTGGATTAGAGATTGGAGACCCAAAAGGTCAAGCTATCTGGCCAGAATCAGAAAAAGCTAGGATGAAGTCCAGTTCCCTAATGTAAGCCTGGCATGCATTAGATGCTCCATAAATTGTTGTAAGCCATCGAATCAATTCCAACTCACAGTGACCCCATGTGACAGAATAGACCTGCCCATAGGGTTTTCTAGGCTGTAATCCCCAGGTCTTTTCTCCTGCAGAGCAACTGGGGAAGCATTATTGTTGTACCCTTTTCACAGGTTTGGGAACTGAGGCACAGAATGGTTGAGGAATTCACTCAAGCTTCACAGACTGGTACTATTGGGATTAGAACCCAGACAAGCCTGACACACGAGCTCTTGCTTCTAATGGTATGTCATATAACCTTTTGTCACGGCATGGTCTTTTCTAGGTAGGAGAATCCAGAGAGAACAAACATAACCTTGTTCTCACAGCCTGATGGGGGAGACAATAAAGGTCAACTACTGCCGTCGAGTCAATTCCGACTACTAGCAACCCCTGCTTGGGTTTCCAAGGAGATATCTCTATGGAAGTAGATTGTCCATTCTTCCTTCCGAGGATTGGCTAGTGGGTTTGAACCACCAGCCTTCTGGTTAGCAGTCAAATGCCTTAGGCACTAAACCACCAGAGCTCCTACTATTGCCACAGCATGTGAAAGGGCTACAGTGAGGGCAACTCAGAGTGAGGTTGGGACACAGAAGAGGTCACCAAGCCCCCACTGGGGAGGTTAGATCAGGGAGGACTTCCTGTAGTAAGTAACACCTAAATTGAGGTCTGACCAGTGAGTGAGTCATAGAATGGGGTGAGGGTAGCAGGGAGAGTGTTCTAGGCAAAAGGACCAGAACATAATAGTGAAGGAACCAAGAGTCATTCAGTTTGGCTGGAATATTCATTCAGTCATTCATTCACCAAGTATTTACTGGACACCCACTAAGTGTCAAAGGAGCCCTGGTGACACAGTGATTAAGCACCCAGCTGCTAAGCAGTTGGTGGTTTGACTCCTACAGCAGTTCTGTGGGAGAAAAATGTGGCAGTCTACTTCTGTTAGGATCACAGTCTTGGAAACCATATGGTTATTGGGCAGTTCTGCTCTGTCCTATAAAGTTGCTATGAGTTGGAATTGACCTGAAAGCAACAAGTTTACCCAATTCCAGACTCTGAGTTAGACCCCAGACACAGCAGTAAACAAGACAGAAAGGACTTTTCACCAAGGAGCTTACTCTCTAGCTGGGTGGGAGGAGGCACGCAATACACACCCACAAAGCAAATCAAAAGATCTGAGAAGTGGCAGGGGACCAGATGACGTGAGGTCTTTCTGGCCATGATAAGGCCTTCAGATTTTATTTTGAGATGGGGACTGTTGGAGATTGTGAGCAGAAAGTGACATGACCAGATCCACCTTTCAAAAGAATCCCTCTGTCCCTTGTGCTGAGAACAGAAGGCAGGCAGGCAAGGGAGGATCAGGGGACTGTGCCTTAATCCGGGCAAAGGGGGACAAAGATTTGAACTAGTGACAGTATAATATGGACAGTATATGAGTCATCAAGAAAAGTGATACCAACCTCCTCCTTTCCAGTTTCTCAAGAAATTGAGGTACAGAGAAGTTAAATAATTTGTCCAAAGCCATCAATTACAAAGTGGCAGAGCCCAAACCCAAGCCCCACACAGTGTGACTGCATCACTAGAGCTCTTTTCCATTTGATTAGAAGAGTCCAAAGACATGGCTGCACATGGAGTTTGAGATTCTCAAGAATAAGGATGATGCCAGTGGCTGGCTGCACATCCAGATTTTCACCAGCAGGTGTCGCCGTATTACCAGACTGGAGGGCTGGCCTGAGCAGGGAGGGTGGGGGGACCTTGGGATCTGAGGCCAGAGCCTTGGGGCTCAGTGGTGTTCATGTTTTCAAAAGTCAAATATTCACTCTAACCAACATCCCTGTCATCCATAATGAATGCTTACCCTATGCCAGACCTAAGCAACACTTCAGAATTTAATCTCAGAATCCTGGTGAGGATTCAGTGAGATCAGGTACTTATCACCAGTTAGTAAAGACAGTTGTCATTATTACTATTGACCAGATGCCTTTACATGTACCACATGTACATCAGTTCATCCCACATCAGTCCTGTGAGGTGAGTATATTTATGCCATTTTACAGATGAGGAAACTGAGGCACAAAAAAGTTAAATAATTTGCCCAAAGTCATCAATGAGAAAGTGACAAAGCCAAAATTCAAGCCCCAGACAGTGTGACTTCCACACCTGGACTCCTAACCCTGTACAATGCTGCAGAAGCTCTGATAACATTTGTTGAGTGAGTGAATAAAGGAAGAATGATGGTTTTTCAAGGACCCATCCCAGGGCCTGGCAGTGCATGGGGTGTGTTGGTGAGTGAACAGTGAGCAGAACACTTACTGAGACACACATGTAGAGTAGCATATGGGGACATGGGGAGGTGACAAGTTCAGGAGGGGACATGAGGGGTCAGTGGGACACGTAGAGGAGATGCTAGCACGTGGTTGTCCATTCCCTACTGAAGGCCAGTCATACATGGAGGCTGATGATGGGGAAAACCATCATGTCGAGGTTGGTGACTGAAGCCAAGGATTGGATGAGCTCACTCAGGAAGGGTGTGGAGTGAGAACAGGCTGTCAGGTCCAATGCTTAAGAAGGTGTAAGAAAATTTATAATATGCAGAAAATATCACTGACTGTCTCCAATGGAAACTGTGCATTGTCTGATTTTCTGGGAGCTCTGTGCCTTTCATTGCCTTTGAGCTATGTTAATAGGAGTCCTTGGATGTTGCAAATGGTTAAGCTCTTGACTACAACAATTAAGGTTGGTGGTTCAAATCCATCCTGTGGTACCTTGAAAGAAAGACCTGGTGATCTACTTCAGAAAACCATCCAACAAAACTCTTTGGGTCTTGACAGCCTGATGCCCAACTGATCATTGGGATGGTGCCATACCAGGTAGTGTTCTGTCCCATTGTGCATGGGGGTTGCTGTGAGTTGGGGCCAACTCAACAATGGACCACATCTAACAATACTGGATTGAATAGTGTCCCCCCAAAATTCATGTCCACCCAGAACCTAAGAATGTGATTATTATTTGTATTTTTAAAATAGGGCCTTAATCAAGTTAAGATGGGGCTCTAAGTCCAATATGCAAACAAAAAAAGCCAAACTCACTGCCATTGAGTCAGATCTGACTCATAGTGACCCCTCCTTGAAACGTTTCCAAGGCAGTATCACTCCCGAAGTAGATTGCCCAACTTTCCTTCTGAGGAGTGGCTAGTGGGTTTGAACCACCAGTCATCTGGTTAGCAGTCAAATGCCTTAGGCACTTATGCCACCAGAGCTGCCTATATGATGGGTGTTCTTATAAGAAGAGGAAAATTTGGACAAAATTATGGAGAGGAGAAGTCATGTGAAAATACAACCTGGAGTGATGAACACCAAGGATTGCCGGCAACCAACAGAAGTTAGGAGAGACAATTGGCACAACATAGCACATAAAAATTTTGTTCCACAACCTACTTTGGTGAGTAGCGACTGGGGTATTAAAAGCTTTCAAGCTGCCATCTAAGATGCAACTGTTGGTCTCCTCTCATCTGAGTCAAAGAAGAGTGAAGGAAATCGAAGGCATCTGGAAACAATTAGTCCAAGAATAAGATGGACCACAAGTACCTCAGCCTTCATGACCCCAAGATCAGAAGAACTAGATGGTGCCTCGCACCAATGCCAACCACTTGGGAAGGGATCAAAACTGGAGACCCTGGATAGAGTGGGAGGAAAAATGTAGAAAAAAATTCAAAAATACAAAAATGACCAGAATTACTGGTAGGATAGAGTCTGGTGGAAACCTCAAGACTATGGCCCTGGGTTGCCCTTAGGGCCTAGAAATGGGCTCACTCCCATGGATTGGCTCTCAGCCCAATGCTAGAAAGACTTACATGCAGAACACCTACCCCAGAGCGATGCACCCACCTACTCTAGGGAGATACACCCCTTAGATCAATCAGCCATGAGACACCAGAGGGGCAGCATTCACATAGAGGGAAAGGTGGACAGACAGGAGCGCATAGTCAAGAAGGGCACAGGGAGGGGGTAGTCACAGGGAGGAGAGGGGAGGAGAGTTTGTTATGGCTGGGGTGGTAATTTGGGCTTAAAATCAAATGTGCATGAACTGTTGAATGTAAAACAAATTTGCTCTTAAATTTGCACAATGAGCACAATAAAATTAAAAAGAAGAAGAAGAAGTTAGGAGAGAGCCATGGCATGGATTCCCCCTCAGAGCCTCCAGAGGAACTAATCCTGCCTACATCTTCAAACCTCTAGCCTCCAGAACTGTGAGAGAATACGTTTCTGTTGTTAAAAGCCACTTAGTTTGTGGAAATTTGTCTTGACAGCCCTGTTATGGTGTTGTTATGTGCCATCGAGTGGGCCCCGACTCACAGTGACCCCTCCTTGGGTTGCCGAGGCAGTATCACTACGGAAGTAGATTGCCCAACCTTCCTTCCGAGGAGTGCCTGGTGGGTTTGAACCGCCAGCCTTCTGGTTAGCAGTCAAGTGCCTTAGGCACTATGCCACCAGAGTTCCTTTGGCAGCCCTAGGATATTAAAATATTCCCCCACTGTGGTAGAAGCTCACTTTGCCTCCATTTGCACATTCATTTCAATGTTCCTGATCCATAAATGTGTTCTTTGATGTCTCCTTCAAACTGATTGTAACATCTTAGTGGTTCTTTCATTAATTGTTGTTGTTGTTGTTAAGTGCCGTCGAGTCATTTCCAACTCATAGCGACCCCATGCACAGCAGAACGAAACACTGCCTGATCCCGTGCCAGCCCCACAATCCCTGCTATACTTGAGCCCATCATCGCAGCCACCATGTCAATCCATCTCGTTGAAGGCCTCCCCCTCTTTCGTCGACCCTCCACCCTACCAAGCATGACATCCTTCTCCAGGGAATGGTCCCTTCTCACAACATGACCAAAATAGGTGAGACGAAGTCTGGCCATTCTCACTTCCAAGGAGCATTCTGCCTGCACTTCCTCCAGGACAGATATGTTAGTTCTTTTAGCAGTCCATGGTACTTTCAGCATTCTTCGCCAGCACCACAACTCAAAAGCATCAACTCTTCTTCGGTCTTCCTTATTCATCGTCCAGCTCTCACATGCATACAAGGCGATTGGAAATATCATGGCTTGTGTCAGGCGCACCTTAGTCCTCAAGGAGATATCCTTGTTCCTCAGCACTTGATACAGTTCCCTCACAGTTGACTTTCCGAATGCTACCCATTGTCTAATGTCCTGACTGCTCCTTCCATTGGCATCAATTGTAGAACCAAGCAACGTGAATTCTTTGACAACCTCAATCTTCTCTCCATTGATTGTGATGCTGCTCATTGGTCCAGTTGTGAGGATTTTTGTTTTCTTTATATTGAGACGTAATCCATACTGCAGACTGTATTCTTTAACCTTCATCAGTAGGTGCCTTAAGTCATCCTCACTTTCAGCAAGCAAAGTTGTATCGTCTGCATATCTCAGGTTGTTAATGATTCTTTCTCCAATCCTGATACCACATTTTTCTTCATATAGTCCAGCTTCTCGGATTATTTGCTCAGCATATAGATTGAATAAGTGTGGAGAAAGAATACAACCCTGACTCACTCCCTTCTTGATTTTAAACCATGTAGTGTCCTCTTGTTCTGTTCGAATGACAGCCTCCTGGTCAAGGTACAGATTCCTCATGAGTACAATCAAGTGCTCGGGAATTCCCATTCTTCTCAATGTTATCCATAATTTGTCATGATCCACACAATCAAATGCCTTTGCATAGTCAATAAAACACAAGTCAACATCTTTCTGGTATTCTTTGCCTTGAGCCAAGATCCATCTGACAACAGCTATGATGTCCCTTGTTCCACATACTCTTCTGAATCCGGCTTGAACCTCTGGAAGTTCTCTGTCAATATACTGCTGCAAATGTTTCTGAATTATCTTCAGTAAGATCTTACTCCTCACCTAATCCCTTCGGCTGATTGCTCTTCTCTCTGGCTTCCTGGCTTTTAATCCCCTTTCTCCTGCTCTTCCCTCTTGCTACTTTGGGCATCCCTGAGTTGTCTCCCCTCACCTGTAACCCTGGGGCTGTTAATAATGAATTATGAATTAAATAAAATCTCTAACACATGTTCATTTTATATATGTATGAGAATCCTGATTTCACTTCTTTTTTTTCATTCATTTATTTTTACTGTGGTAAATATATAAGTAACCAAACATTTGTCATTCCAGCAATCTTCACACACGTAATTCAGTGAC
The DNA here is from genome assembly GCF_000298275.1 of Orycteropus afer afer. Lineage (NCBI taxonomy): Eukaryota > Metazoa > Chordata > Mammalia > Tubulidentata > Orycteropodidae > Orycteropus > Orycteropus afer. Next base: position 3,917,805 of record NW_006921875.1, read on the forward strand.
AGTAAGTATGTACGTTCATCCTGGTGTTCAACCATCACCATGAACTGTTCCCAAATTTTCCATCACTCTTAACTCAGCATCCCTTCTCTCTCTCTTTTTAAATGATCCCTTTAATAATGAAAAGAAAGAGAAGAAGGGTTCAGGAGACCATAAGAAAGTGAGGGTGAGAGGTGAGAGAGGGAGAAAGGGAGAGATTGAAAAGGAAAGAGTGTTCCAGACATCAAATGTTCTGTGAAACTGAACACTAATGGTCACAGTGGCATTTGTCATTAGTACTTCCTAGGAGCCAGGCACCTTGTGAAAACCTTCCAGAAGAATAACTCATTTCTCACTGCTGTCAAATCAATTCTGATTCACAGCCACCTTCTCGGACAGAGTGTAACTGCACTGTAGGTTTATCCAGGCTGTAATCTTTCTGGAAGCAGACTGCCACATCTTTCTACCACAGAGTGGCTGGTGGGTTCAAACAACCGATCTTTCAGTTAGCAGCTGAGTGTTTAACCACTATGGCACCAGGGCTCCTATAAGTCAATTAGTCCTGCTAATATTGAATTTGGGAGCTCTGGTAGCATACTGCCTAAGGCACTTGACTGCTAACCAGACGGCTGGCGGTTCAAACCCACCAGCCACTCCTCAGAAGGAAGGTTGGGCAATCTACTTCCATAGTGATACTGCCTTGGAAATCCAAGGAGGGGTCACTATGAGTCGGGTCTGACTCGACGGCACATAACAACAACAGCAACAACAATATTGAATTTTACCTAAACCCTACAGTACTGGAAAACAGAGATGATTAAAAAAATCCCCTGACCCTCTATGTTCAGGAACAGCTCACTGCAATTAACCACTCTTCTCATGTGGCTTTGGTAAGACTCACAGATGCCCCCTTGCCTAGCTAGGACAAGGCCAGATATGGACCCTCCAAATTCCCCTTCTGTGCCTCATAAATGATTAACTGAACTGCTCGCCCCACTGGTCAATCTGAAACAAAGTGCTTATTAACCAAAATTTCACTAAGCTTCTCTCCTTATCCCAAGTCTCTGCACTTTGGCCCACCCTCAGCCTGAATGAACATACAACCCCTCTTTAAGGTTCTCCCAGAGAACAGGGTGTCACCAGCACAAAACACTCTGATTTAGTATCCGATGATGTCACTGCTACTTTCCAAAACTGTGCTGTTGCTTTTTTTCAGCCTTGTTCATACTGACTCTCAATCAATATAAAAGAAAAAGTCTTTTTCCTGAACTGTTTGAGGTGCTTGCACATCTTATGTTCAGAGTGGTCTCCCACTCCCCAATGCTACAATGGTCCCTTTCCCTTGCACCCTTTTATTTCTTTCTTTTAATCTTATTTATTTATTTGTTGTTAAGAATATAAACCAATCCAACAGTTTCTACATGTACAATTCAGTGACATTGATTACATTCGTCAAGTTGTGCAACTATTCTCACCCTCCTTTCTGAATGTTCCTCCTACATTGTCTCAGTTATTCTTGTTGTTATTGTTAGGTGCTGTCGAGGTGACTCCAATTCATAGGGACCCTGTGTACGATACAAGGAAACACTGCCCAGTCCTGCACCAGCCTCACAGTCCCTGCTAGACCCGAGCCCATCATTGCAGCCACTGTGTCCGTCCATCTCATTGAGGGCCTTCCCCTTTTCACTGACCCTCCACTTTACCAACCATGATATTCTTCTCCAGGGAATGGTCCCTTCTGACAACATGACCATAGTAAGTGACACAAAATCTGGCCATTCCCCCTTCCAAGGAGCATTCCAGCTGCACTTCTTCCAGGACAAATTTGTTTGTTGTTCTGGCAGTCCATGGTACTTTCAGTATTCTTCACCAATACAACACAAAAGCCTCAACTCTTCTTTGGTCTTCTTTATTCATTGTCCAGCTTTCACATGCATATGAGACAACTGAAAATACCATGGCTTGGGTTAGGTGCACCTTAGTCTTCAAAGTGACATCTTTGCTCTTCAGCATTTTAAAGAGGGCTTTTGCAGCAGATTTGCCCAATTCAATAGTCATTGATTTCTTACTGCTGCTTCCATTGATGTTGATTGTGGAAGCAAGTAATATGAACTCTTGGACAACTTCAATCTTTTCTCCATTTATCATGATGCTGCTTATTGATCCAGTTTTGAGGATTTTCATTTTCTTTATGTTGAGATGTAATCCATACTGCAGACTGCAGTCTTTAATGTTCATCAGTAAGTGTTTCAAGTCATCTTCACTTTCAGCAAGCAAGGTTGTGTCATCTGCATATCTCAGGTTGCTAACGAGTCAATCCTGATGATGCGTTCTTCTTCGTATAGTCCAGCTTCTTGGATTATTTGCTCAGCATACAAATTGACTAAGTATGGTAAAATGAAGCAACCCTGATGAACTCCCTTTCTGATTTTAAACCATGCAGTATCCCCTTGTTCTGTTTGAATGCCAACCTCCTGTTCTATGTACAGGTTCCTCATGAACACAATTAAGTGTTCTGGAATTCCCATTCTTCTCAAAGTTATCCATAATTTGTTATGATCCACACAGTCGAATGCTTTTGCATAATCAATAAAACACAAGTAAACATCTTTCTAGTATTCTTTGCTTTGAGCCAAGATCCATCTGACATCAGCAATGATATCCCTCATTCCACATCCTCTTGTGAATCCAGCTTGCATTTCTGGAAGTTCCCTGTCAGTATACTGCTGCAACCTTATTGATTTATCTCCAGTACAACAAAGTGACAGACCAGTGGTGTCTCAGTTACTCAGAGCTGCTGTAATAGGAATACCATAGTGGATGGCTTTAACAAACAGAAATTTGCTCTTTCACAGTTCAGGAGGCTAGAAGTCAGAATTCACAGTGCCAGCTCTGGGGGATGGTTTTTTCTCTCTTTTGGCTCTAGGGGAAGATCCTTATTTCCTTTCAACATCTGTGGGCCTGGAGTTCCTTGGAAATCTCCCTATGTCTTGGCATCAAGCTTCCTCTAGGAGGTTCTCAAAGCAAAGACCCTTTGCTTTGTCCATGTCTGGCCTTTGGATGTCAGAAGAGACTCTGACACTTGCTCTTGAATGGAGAGTAGCTAAAACAAATGAAAATAATGAAATGAGAGACCTGATGAGATAAAAGAACTGAACAGAAGATTCCAAGGGACAGCTCAAGAAGACAAAGTATTATAATGAAATGTGCAAAGATCTGGGGTTAGAAAGCCAAAAGGCAAGCACGTGCTCAGCATTTCTCAAGTTGAAAGAACTGAAGAAAAAAATCAAGCCTTGAGTAACAATATTGAAAGATTCTATGGGCAAAATGTTGAATGATACAGGAAGCATCAAAGATGAGAGGAATACTTGGAATCACTGTACCAAAAAGAATTGGTCGATGTTCAACCATTTCAGGAAGTAGCATATGATCAAGAACTAAAGGTACTGAAAGAAGTCCATGCTGCACTGAAGGAACTGGCGAAAAATAAGGCTTCAGGAATTGATGGAATACTCATTGAGATGTTTCAACAAATAGATGCAGCACTGGAGGCACTTACTCATCTGTGCCAAGAAGTTTGGAAGACAGTTACTTGGCCAACTGACTGAAAGAAATCCATATTTGTGCCCATTCCAAAGAAAAGTGATCCAACAGAATGTGGAAATTGTCAAATAATATCATTAATATCACATGCAAGTAAAATTTTGCTGAAGATAATTCAAAAACAGTTACAGCAGTATATTGACAGGGCACTCCCAGAAATTCAAGCCAGATCAATAAAGGGAAATGTAATCAAACAAAAGAAATGTCAGAGAAGGGTGCCAGAAACAGCTGCCAGGAGAGCGGAGGGAGCTGCAGCAAGAGATGCGAGTGCAGCAAAGAGGTAAGCACAGGCAATGTTGAGCCCCTTCCAAGAACTCCCACTCCTTATATGAATAAGCCTTAAGGATCTTCTTACACATTCTTGTCTGCTTGACATGATTTGCCAAAAAGCAGTTAGGATAGATGGCCAATTCATGGAACATTTGAACTTTCTAAGTTAACTTTTCTGCACAGTGAATTAGAACAAAAAGGATGTCAAATAAAAAATTTCAAAGGGACATTTTTTTCTGATTGGCAATTTGAGGCCTCTAAATAACATCGGCAAAGTAAGATAACCTGTTTGCAAAATTCCATTTCTAAATTGACTGAACAGAATAAAGAATTTCAGAATTCAGTTTCTGAATTAACTAAGAAAAATAAAGAATTAGAAAGCCTGTGCTTAACTCTTTGTTGCACTCGCATCTCTTGCTGCAGCTCCCTCCGCTCTCCTGGCAGCTGTTTCTGGCACCCTTCTCTGACGTCGTCCATTGCAGCTTCCTCTGCCCCCTGCTGGCAGCCTTTCCCGGTATCCTCCTCTGCCCTTACCTGGAAGCTCCCTGTTTGTAATTCCTTTCTTCTCAGAAAGAGAATCTACTAAAGATTCAATGCTAAAACTGTTGTTGTTGTTGTTGTTATGTGCCGTCGAGTCGGCCCCGACTCATAGCGACCCCTCCTTGGGTTTCCGAGGCAGTATCACTACGGAA
>NW_006921875.1:3922900-3930487 GCF_000298275.1 Orycteropus afer afer
TACTTCTGTAGTGATACTGCCTTGGAAACCCAAGGAGGGGTCGCTATGAGTCGGGGCCGACTCGATGGCACATAACAACAACAACAACAACAACAAGTGGAAAAATTACCAAGATGACTTAGCCACAACTTCTGTAGACATTGGCAGAATTCTGTTTGCTGAACCTATTGAAGCAGACACCTCTCAGCCCTTGCCCAAGATTCCCCAACATCTGCTTAAATGAGAAACAAGGGAAAGAATAGCTCCTGTAATATGCTATTTACTTTCTAAAGGCTTAATCTTTCCTTGGTTGACGTTGGCAGCTTGTTCAGGACTTACATGTAATAAACTGCATTGTTATTTCCAGGTACCCTGTGGTCCCTAATTCACATTTATTACTTTCCAATGTTCCCCCGACTCAGTATGCTTTACTGTCATAGATCTTTTCAACACATTTGCAGCATTCTGGTTGAACCCGAAAGTCAATGTTCGTTTGCTTTTCCTAGGAAAAGTCAACAACTCACCTGGTCTGTCCTCCCTTAAGGGTACATGGAGGCTCTCATGTATTTCTCTCAGGTTTTACAAGCATATTTGCAACCCTTGCAAATTCCAAATAAATCTTTCTTATTATAATATGTCAACAATTTACTCATCTGTTTCACCTCTCAGCAGACTTTCCTGGAGGACAGCATGGCCTTGCTAAAACATTTAGCCCTTGGTGGACAGAAAGTTTCAAAAGAGAAACTGCAATTAGCTCAGCCTTCTGTCAAATGTTTAGCTCATTTAATCTCTGCAGTAGGCATCATTATTGACTCCAAGAGAAAAGAAGCTATTGCAGCTTTTCCTCTGCCTAAAGCAAAGACATAATTAAGAGCTTTTGGGGGGACTTTGTGGTTATTGCCAAATCTGGATTCCCCTGGATTCCTAATTATTCTTTCAAAGCACAAAATATATTTATATATATAAATTTATTTATATAAATATCCAAAACCCTCTGTGTCTGATCCATTCCGACTTACCCTAGAAATCAAGGGGCAATAACTAAGTTAAAAGAAGCCTTGATTAAAACACTAGCTTCAGGATTCCTTAACATTTTTACTCCCCACATTTTTGTGCATGAAGTTCTGGTAATGCATTAGGTGTTTCTACAAAGAAACACAAGGGACAAAATAGGACTGTGGGTTACTGTAGCTTATAGCTAGACCCCGTGGCCAGGTCCTACCCTCCATGCCTTAGGGCAATGACTGCTATTATAAGATTCGTGAAAAATATGGAAGATATAGTTTTGGGAAACCTTTTAAATATATGTATACCCCATGGAGTACCTGCATCACTGAAGTCTGCTTTGACTCAACATTTATCTGCCAGAAGACCGATTTCTTATCAAATGCTTCTTCTGTTGTTGTTGTTGTTGTTATATGCCGTCGAGTCAAAGCCGCCTCATAGCGACCCCTCCTTGGGTTTCCGAGGCAGTATCACTACGGAAGTAGGTTGCCCGACCTTCCTTCCGAGGAGTGGCTGGTGGGTTTGAACCGCCAGCCGTCTGGTTAGCAGGCAAGTGTCTTAGCCACTATGCTACCAGAGCTCCCAGTGCTTCTTCTAGAGGCCTCTAATATTAGATTATGTACGGTAGCTACTTTGAACCTGGCTATATTTCTCTTTTCTGATAAGAAAGATGGTCCTTCCCATGATTGTTTAGATTTAACATGCAACTTCTGACTCCTCATAGTGATTGAAGGGAAACTCCTTAAAAATCCCTGATAATGATATTATGTGTGTTGTTGTTGTGTGCCATCAAGTCAGACCTGACTCATAGCGACCTCTCCTTGGGTTTCCAAGGCAGTATCACTATGGAAGTAGATTGCCCAACCTTCCTTCCAAGGAGTGGCTTGTGCGTTTGAACCACCAGCCTTCTGCTTAGCAGTCAAGTGCCTTAGCCATTATGCTACCAGAGCTCTCTTATTTGAAACCCACTCCCAGGCTGATTATGCTGTTACAACTTCTCCAAAGTCCTTAACAGCCATCTTCTCCCTAAATCCACCTCAGCTAAACATGCTGAGCTTATTGCTCTTACCAGAGCATGTAAACTTGCTAAAACAAAGTCTGTAAACATTTTTGCAGATTTGAAATATGCATTTAGAATTATTCATGATTTTGGAACATTATGGAAACAAAGTTTTTAGCTTCTTCTGGTATGGTAGTTAAGGTTGTGTGTCAACTTGGCTAGGCCTGGTTGAGTGGCTGGGCAGCTGGTGGTAGTTATTCCCCATGACGAGACTGGCAATCAACTCCATGATGAGATCTACCACAAGCAGCTGAGTAGCTGCTTTAGGGCTATGGTCTGCTTCCCGTAAAAATGAAGCAGCTTTGAGAATGGTCTCTAGCTTATAGCACGCTTGAACCCTGCATGTAGCCATGTCATTGTTCAGCAGCCTGCCATGCTCTGCCGACCTTGAGACTTCAATGGACTTGAATTAACAGCCTGCCATGTGGTTTGGTAACATCGGGACTGTGCATTTTTACTTGTCAACCTTGGGCTTGTCAGTCTCAGCAGCCAGCAGCTGTCTGAGTAAAGAATAGCCTCTAGCTCCAGTGGGCCAGGAGCTGGAGATAGAGCTGAAGCCCAAGGCTGAGGGGCTTTCACCCAGCCCCCAGAGCCTGGCATTTTGAACTTGGACTTAAAACTTCCAAACTGTAAGCCATCCCATTTGTGGTATATTCTTGTCAGAGCAGCACTAGGTAACCAGAATATTTGGTTAACACTATTAAAAATGGAGCTTCAATAGCAGACCTCTTAGAAGCTCTGGTAGTGTAGTGCCTAAGGCACTTGACTGCTAACCAGAAGGCTGGTGGTTCAAACCCACCAGCCACTCCTCAGAAGGAAGGTTGGGCAATCTACTTCTGTAGTGATACTGCCTCGGAAACCCAAGGAGGGGTCGCTATGAGTCAGGTCCGACTCCACGGCAAATAACAAAAACCACAATAGCAGACCTGTTAGCTGCCTTGCTGCCCCCTTCTGAAATCACTGTGATTAAAATGCAAGCTCACCAGCCAAAAGAGTGCCTGAACTGAAAAAATTAGGGGAAATAATCTTGCTGATGCAGCTGCAAAAAAAAAAAAAAAAAGCTGCTTCCCAAGTTATTGTTGCTCCTGTTAGAAGAAAAAGTATGTTCTTTGTTATTAGACACTATCAAGTCATAGCCACCCTGTGGACAACAGAATGAAACACTTCCCAGTCCTGCGTCACCCTCACATGCTGCTATATTTGTTGCGCCACTTAGTCAATCCATCTTTTCGAGGGACTTCCTCTTTTTCACTCTCTACTTTACCATGCACGATGGCCTTCTCCAGGGACTAAACCCTCTGATAACATGTCCAAAGTCTGTGAAAAGAGGTCTCACCATCTTTCCTTTTAAGGAACATTCTGGCTGTACTTTTTCCAAGACAGCTTTGTTCATTCTTTTGGAAGTCCATAGTATTGACTGCTATTGACTAATATTCTTTGCCAAAACCATAATACAAAGGCATAGTTTCTTCTTCAGTCTTCCTTATTTATTGTCCAGCTTTTGCATGCATTTGAGGTGATTGAAAATAGCATGGCTTGGGTCAGGTGCAACTTTAGTCCTCAAAGTGACATCTTTGCTTTTTCAAATTTTAAAGACTTCTTTTGCCAATTTTCCCAATTCAATACGTCATTTGATTTCTTGACTGCTGCTTCCATAGTCATTGTTTATGGATCCAAGTAAAATGAAATTGTTGACAATATCAATATTTCTCCATTTAGCATGATGTTGTTTATTGGTCCAGTTGAGAGGATTCTTAGGAAAATTATGTGGAAGAGCCTTTGAAAGAACCTATAAAAAACTATTCTCATAAAACAACTAGTACATTTGTGCCCACCAAAGAAAACTTTTAAAACATCAACAATTGGTTCAATCTAATGAAATTGAAACATAAAGAAAGCCAGGCTGTTATCAAGCTATGATTAGGACCTAATGCCAACATTGTTCTTAAATTTTACTTATCCCTATGCTAAGAACTCTACATAAGAATACTTATCTAAGGAGAGATGAAATTAAAAGTTTTTAAAAAATTACTGGTGGGAAAAATTTTCTAAGGCAGCTGTGCATATATATGCCTGCCCACTGCTCTACGTGCCCTTATTATACTCCTGGGAAGCACCTCAAGACTTCATCTGGAAAATATCCCTTGCCTTCTGGGCTTATGCTTGAACAGCAGTTAGATTTTATGCAGCTTCCCCCTTTGAGTGGTTACAAATATGTGTCAGCAATGATTTATAAAGGGAGCTCTGGTGGCATAGTGCCTAAGGCATTAGACTGCTAACCAGAAGGCTGGTGGTTCAAACCCACCAGCCACTCCTCAGAAAGAAGATTGGACAATCTACTTCTGTCAAGATACGGCCTTGGAAAGCCAGGGAAAGGGCTATGAGTTGGAATTGACTCGATGGCAGTGAGGTTTTTTTGCGGGTTTTGGTAATGATTCATAAATTTTAACACTGGGTAGAGACTCTTCATTACTGGCAAACCTCTGCTTCTTTTGCAGCAAAGAAGCTCCTGAAAAACATAACATGTACTTAGGAGCACTAAGAATTCTCTCTCTCTCTCTTTTTTTTTTTTTTTGGTTCTAGGGGAAGATTCTCTCTCTCTCTCTTTTGGTATTATATTTATCCTTTTTTTAAACAAAATATTCATTGTGATTTAGGTGAAAGTTTGCAGAGCAAATTCATTTTCCATACAACAGTTCATACACATTTTGTTTCATAACGTTGATTGCAATCCCCACAATGCAACAACTGTCTTCCCACTTTTTCCTTTTACCCTGTTCCTTCTTTGCCATGTATTCCTGCCCTCTGAGCTTTCTCCCTGTGCAGATACTGCCCTTCTGATCTCCCATCATTGATTGTTCTAAGAAGTATACCTACCTGGTATAAATGGTCACCCTATGTTGTTGTTGTTGTTAGGTGCTGTCAAGTCGTCTCCAACCCATAGAAACCCTATGCACAGCAGAACTAAACACTGCCCGGTCTTGTGCCAACCTCATGATTCTTGCTATACCTGAGGCCATCATTGCAGCCACTGTGTTTATCTATCTCATTGAAGGCCTTCCCCTTCTTCATTGACCCTCCACTTCACCAAGCATGATCTCCTTCTCCAGGGAATGGTTCCTTCTGACAACATGACCAAAGTAGGTGAGACGAAGTCTGGCCATTCTCACTTCCAAGGAGCATTCTGGCTGCACTTCTTCCAGGACAGATTTGTTGGTCCTTTTAGCAGAACATGGTACTCAGCAGTCTTCTCCAACACCACAACTCAAAAGCATCAACTTTTCTTCAGTCTTCCTTATTCATTGTTTAGCTCTCATGCATAAGAGGTGATTGAAAATACCATGGCTTGGGTTAGGTGCTTCTTAGTCTTTTTGTTTTCTTAATATTGAGGTGTAATCCATACTGCAGACCATAGTCTTTAATCTTCATCAGTAAGTGCTCCAAGTCATCCTCACTTTCAGCAAGAAAAGTTGTGTCATCTGCATATCGCAGGTTGTTAATGATTCTTCCTCCAATCTGATGCCACATTCTTCTTCATATAATCCAGCTTCTTGGATTATTTGCTCAGCATGCAAGTCGAATAAGTATGGTGAAAGGATACAACCTTGACGTACTCCCTTTCTCCAACTTTCTTGATTTTGAGCCATGCAGTATCCCCTTGTTCTGTTCGAATGACAGCATCCTGATCTACGTACAGTTTCCTCATGAATACAATCAAGTGCTCTAGAATTCCCATTCTTCTCAATGCTATGCATAATTTGTCATGATCCACACAATCAAATGCCTTTGCATAGTCAATAACATACAAATAAACATCTTTCTGGTATTCTTTGCTTTCAGCTAAAATCCATCTGACATCAGCAGTGATATCCCTCATTCCATGTCCTCTTCTGAATCCAGCTTGCATTTCTGGAAGTTCTCTGTCAATATACTGCTGCAAACATTACTGAATTATCTTCAGTAAGATTTTACTTGCATGTGATATTAATGATATTGTTCAATCATTTCCACATTCTGTGGGATCACCTTTCTTTGGAATGGGTACAAATATGGATCTCTTCCAGTCAGTTGGCTAGGTAGCTGTCTTCTAAATCTCTTGGCATAACCAAGTGAGTGCTTCCAGTGGGGCATCTGTTTGTTGAAACATCTCAATGGGTATTCCATCAATTCCTAGAGCTTTGGTCTTTGCCAATTCCTCAGTGCAGCTTCAACTTCTTCCTTCAATACCATTGGTTGAATGGTATTGATCATATGCCACCTCCTGATATGGATGAACATCAACCAATTCTTTTTGGTACAGTGACTCTGTGTATTCCTTCAATCTTCTTTTGATGCTTCCTGCATCATTCAATATTTTGCCCATAGAATCTTTCAAAATTGCAACCGAAGGCTTAAATTTTTTCCTCAGTTGTTTCAGCTTGAGAAATGCTGAGCGTGTTCTTCCCTTTCTGTTTGCTAACTCCCAGCCTTTGCACATTTCATTATAGTAATTGGCTTTGTCTGCTTGAGTGTTTTTTTGAAATCTTCCTTTCAGCTCTTTTGTCTTGTCATTTATTCCATTTGCTTTGCTACTCTCTGCTCAAGGGTAAGTTTCAGAGTCTCTTCTGACATCCATTTTGGTCTTTTCTTCCCTTCTTGTCTTTTTAATGACCTTTGGCTTTCTTCATGGATTATGTTCCCACAATTCCTTTGGTTTTCGGTCACTAGGTGTTCAATGCATCCAATCTATTCTTTAAATGGTCTCTAAATTCAGGTGGCATATTATCAAGGTCATATTTTGGCTCTTGTGAACTTGTTTTAATTGTCTTCAACTTGAACTTGAACTTGCATATGAGCAGTTGATGGTCTGTTCCACAATCAGCTCCTGACCTTGTTTTGGCTGAAGATACTGAACTTCTCTATTGCCTCTTGCCTCAGATGTAGTCAATTTGATTTCTGTGTATTCCATCTGGTGAAGTCTATGTGTAGAGTCATTGCTTATGTAGTTGAAAAAAAGGTATTTGCAACAAATAAGTCATTGGTCTTACAAAATTCTATCATGCAGTCTCCAGCATTATTTCTATCACCAAAGCCATGTTTTCCAACTACCAGTAACTCTTCTTTGTTTCCAACTTTTGCATTCCAGTCACCAGTGATAATCAACACGTCTTGATTGCATGTTCAGTCAATTTCAGACTGCACAAATTGGTAGGAATCTTCAGTTTCCTCATCTTTGGTTTGGTGGTTGGGGCATAAATTTGAATAATAGTAGTATTAACTAGTCTTCCTTGTTGATGTATGGATATTATCCTATCACTGACAGCATTGTACTTCAGGACAGATCTTGAAACAATCTTTGTGACAATCAATGCCATACCATTCCTATTCAATTTGTCATTCCCAGCATAGTAGATCATATGGTTTTCTGATTCAAAATGGCCAAAACCAGTCCTTTTCAGCTCACTATAACCAGAAGGCAGGTGGTTCAAACCCACCAGCCACTCCTCGGAAGGAAGGTTGGGCAATCCTACTTCTGTAGTGATACTGCCTCGGAAACCCAAGGA
>NW_006921875.1:3930722-3932633 GCF_000298275.1 Orycteropus afer afer
TTAAGAATGTCTCTACTCTGAGGAGTCAGCTCTTTCCCAGTCAAATTTTGAGTGCCTTCCGACCTGATGGGCTCATCTTCTGGCACTATATCAAGCAATGTTTCAGGGCTGTTCATAAAGTTTTCCAGTAATATATTGACAGTGTTTCACTGCTATTCATAAGGTTTTCACTTGCCAATTGTTTGAGAAGTGGATGGCCTTTTCTTTCTTCCAAGTCTGTCTTAGCCTGGAAGCTCTGATTAAACCTGTCCACCATGGGTAACCCTGCTGGCATTTTGTAACACTGGTGGCATTGCCTCTAACCTCACAGCAACATGTAAGCCACCACAGGATGACAAATTGACAGACAAGTTCATTTCCCTTAGTTGTTCTTAACCCCTCTGTACCTGCCTACCTCAGGCCCTAGCCTTAATATAGAGCCACACCCAAGTGAAAAGCAGCCCCCAGCCCCAGGCCCGATTACCTCTGGCCCCAGCCCTAATATAGAGCTACACCCAAGTGAAAAGTATCCTCCAACCCTGGACCCACCTACCTCAGGCCCCAGGCTTAATATAGAGCCACTCCCAAGACTCTATACACCTGTCTATTGTTTGGCTGGAACCCATGGGTATGAGTTTAATTCCAGGCCCAAAATGTGACTAGGGGCCACAGTCTCAGTGGTTTCACCAGTCTCTATCAGACCAGTAAGCCTGGTCTTTTTTATAATTTTGAGTTTTGTTCCACATTATTCTCCTACTCTATCCAAGATCTCTTACAATGATTCTTTTCCAAATGGTTGATAGTGGGAGGTGGGCATCATCTAGTTCTTCTGGTGTCAGGGTCATGTTGCCTGAGATTAGCATGGTCCACTAGTCTTATGGACTAATTATTTCCATGTGTGTTTGGTTTTCTTCATTCTTCTTTTAGGAACACCAAAAATTCTTTGCAATGATCAGGGAACTCATTTTACTGGACAAGTTACTCAAGAATTATGCCAATTCTTCCCCATATACCAAAATTGCATTGCCCTTGTCACCCCCAGTCTTCTGGACTTGTAGAAAAAACAAATAGTATAATGAAAACTCTATTCACCAAGCTCTCTGAATGCTTAGGTTTATCTTGGACTAAAGTTCTCCCTTTAAGAACCATTCCCTTTGGATCTCATAAACTTAGTTCTTATGAGTTAGTTACTAGAAGGTCTATGATCCTTCCTTCCTTGCACTGATTCTACTGATCCTAACTTACTAAACCAAACTCACTGCCATCAAGTTGGATCTGACTCATGGAGACCCCTCCTACGGTTTCTGAGGCAGTATCACTACGAAGTAGATTGTCCAATCTTCCTTCCAAGGAGTGGCTGGTGAGTTTGAACACAAGCCTTCTGGTGAGCAGTCAAATGCCTTAGGCACTACACCACCAGAGCTCCCAATCCTAACTTAGTACAATCTAAGTTATTAAACTTAGACCCAGGTAAGGGTGGTACGAGAGGTTTCCAACAGGGAGACAAATTTGTCTGTTGGTTTGGCCTACTGTGGTGACATGTTGATGTGAGTTTTGAGGCTGAGCCACTGGTGTTTCTAACCCAGCGGGATGCACATGGTACACAGGTATCAGCCCAGCTTACAGAGTGAGACAGGCTAGGAAGAAGGAGGAGGCTGTCCACTTCTCAAATAATTGGCCAGGGAAAACCTTATGAATAGCTAAGAAACACAGTTTGATACATTACTGTGCAACTTTATGAATAGTCTGGTTAGGTTAGAAGGCTCTCAAATTAGGACTGGGAAAGAGCTGCATCATCTGAGTAAACCCAGCCTTACTCATATGGATAAAGTTTTCGAGACCTTCATTTGCTGATGTGGCACCACTCAAATTGAAGAGAAACAGCTGCAGACATCCATTAATCATCAGAACATGGAATGTATGAAGTATGAA
>NW_006921875.1:3935418-3937234 GCF_000298275.1 Orycteropus afer afer
CGACGAAAGAGGGGGAGGCCTTCAACGAGATGGATTGACACAGTGGCTGCGATGATGGGCTCAAGTATAGCAGGGATTGTGGGGCTGGCGCGGGATCAGGCGGTGTTTCGTTCTGCTGTGCATGGGGTTGCTATGAGTTGGAAACGACTCTACGGCACCTAACAACAACAACAACAAGTTATTAAAATATTTTCAATCTTTGATGTAGTACTCTCAGAAATATTTTTCATAAATCAAAGAGGCATTTGAGGAGGAGCAGAAACCTGATTCTCCTCCATTATTAACCCAGGAGATTGTTTACTGTAAGAGACATCAATTAAAAGATATGAGCTGAACATTACCTGAGGTAGATACACTCCTTGGAGAGAACAATCATGGGAGAATAGAAGGGCTGTGTATGCACAGGAGACATCTCAGGGGGCAGGAGTGCATGGAGGGATGGACACAATGAAGAGGTAACTATTAGGAGGAAGTGGGAGGGGAGCTGTTGCATTGGGGTAAATTGTAGTCAATGTCATGAGACAAAGTGTATGTGAACTGCTGTATGGAAAGATTCCTTGGAACCCTGCTGGAGGCGACTTTAGCTTGTCCTTTTAACTAACCTTGTGCAGAAAAGCTAAAAGCTCTTGGATTCATTTATCACAGTTAAAGGACACTGAAGCATCTATTTGAATTTGACAGCCAGTCAGAGAGCCAGTCAGAAACTCAGACTGAAGCAGCACCCCAACGATCAGAACCAAACAACTTCAACACCAAGCTACTGACTCAGAATCAGTGAGATTATGTTGAAGCTGCTGAAGTCTATGAACTCTGGTTGTTAACAGTGGCATTTTAATAGTCTTTTCTGTTGTTGTTGTTGTTTTATCCCTTAAGTATTTTTTTTTCTTATTGTGATTTGGGTGCAAGTTTACAGAGCAAATTCACTTTGCATACAGCAGTTCACATACACTTTGTCTCATGACATTGACTACAATTTACCCCAATGCAACAGCTCCCCTCCCACTTCCTCCCAATAGTTACCTCTTCATTGTGTCCATCCCTCCATGCACTCCTGCCCCCTGAGATGTCTCCTGTGCATACACAGCCCTTCTATTCTCGCATGATTATTCTCTCCAAGGAGTGTATCTACCTCAGGTAAATGTTCAGCTCATATACCTGTCTTTTGTTTGGCTGGAAGCCACAGGTGTGGGTTCAATTCCAGACCTGAGGGGCAGCTAGGGGCCATAGTCTCAGTGGTTCAACCAGGTTCTATCAGACCAGCAAAACTGGTCTCTCCGCCCCCCCCCTTTTTTTAAAATGATTTTGAGCTTTGTTTCACATTGTTCTCCCTCTCTATCCAGGATCTCTTACATAGATCACCCCCTCCAGTGGTTGACAGTGGTAGCCGGGCACTATCTAGTTCTTCTGGTCTCATAGTTGTATAGGCTGAGGATCACATGGTATACCAGTCACTAGAACTAATTGTTTCCATGAATCGTTGGTTTTTTTCATTCTTCTTTGTTCTGGATGAGGAGAGACCCATCGTTGCATATAGATGGCTGCTTGCAAGCTTTTGAAATCCCAGTTGCTACTTGCCAAAGTAGGAGGTGGAACAATGTTTGTGTAGTATGTTATGCCAATTGAACTTAATGTCCCCTGTGACTATGGTCCCGAACCCACAGGTTCGACTACTAGCTCAGTCTAGGTAGCTGGCTCTGACCAAGAAGTGACTGCAACATTTTCCCCAGCTCTACTATACCCCTGGGAATTCTTTTTTTTTTTTTTTTATTAGGATTTGGGTGAAGATTTACAGAGTAAATTCACTTTTCATACAGCA
>NW_006921875.1:3937623-3942082 GCF_000298275.1 Orycteropus afer afer
TCCTTCCATAGTTAAACGTTTCCTTGACTTTTACAATAATGGACTAATACAATATTTGTCTTTCTGTGACTGACTTATTTCACTCAGCATAATGTCCTCCAAGTTCATCCATGTTATGTGGTGTTTTGCAGATTCTATGTTTTCGTTAGGGTTGCATAGTGTTCCATTGTGTGTATGTACCATAGTTTGGTTATCCATTCCTCAGTTGCTGGTCACCTAGGTTGTTTCCAACTTTTTGCTATTGTAAATAGTGCTGCAATGAACATGGGTTTACATATGTCTGTTCTTGTCATGGCTCTCACTTCTTTAGGATATATATCTAGTAATGGAATGGCTGGGTCAAATGGTATTTCTATTTCCAACTTTTGAAGGAATCGCCATACTGCTTTCCACAGTGGTTGTACCATTTTACAGTCCCACCAGCAGTGTATGAGAGTCCCAATCTCTCCACATCTCACGAGCATTTGTTATTTTCTGTCTTGTTGAACTTTGCTGCTAGTGCTGGGGCAAGATGGTATCTCATTGTTGTTTTGATTTGCATCTCTCTAATGACTAATGAGTCAGGTCCGACTTGACGGCAGATAACAACAACAACAATGGCTAATGATTGTGAGCATTTCTTCATATGTTTTTTGGCCGCCTGAATATCCTCCTTGGTGAGGTGTCTATTCATGTCTTCTGTCCATTTTTTAATTGGATTATTTGTCTTTTTGTTATTGAGGTGTTAGAGTTTCTATAAATTCTAGAGATAAGTCCCTTGTCAGATATATCATTGCCAAATATTTTTTCCCAATCTCTAGGTTCTCTTTTGACTCTTTTGGAGAAGTCTTTGGAAGGACATAAAAATTTCATTCATCTAGTTTCTCTTCTGCTGTTTGTGTATTTTGGGTTATGCTTGATAGTCTATTTATGCCATATATTAGGGTTCCTAAATTTGCCCCTAGTTTTTCCTTGAGAAACTCTATAGTTTTAGGTTTCACATTTAAGTCTTTGATCCACCTGGAGTTAGTTTTTGTGCATGATGTACAGATCTTGTTTCATTTTTCTGCAAATAGATATACAGTTTTGCCAGTACCATTTATTAAACAAACATTCTCTTCCCCATTTAATGGATTTAGGCCCTTTGTCAAAGATCAGATGACCATAGGTCAATGGATCTATTTCTGGCTTCTCAATTCTCATTTTAATAGCCTTAACAATTTTGTTTTTGCTCACTTGTGGAACTATCTCTTAGTATCTTTTATAATCATTGAATATCTTTGACCCAAACCCAAAAGTTAAACATTTTGTTCCTCATGTCAGTAATTGAATTTATCATATTTGCCTAATACTATACTTTTTTGACATAGCCTTATCTTATTAACTTGGGTTCATCTCTTAGTGAATTTACTAGAAAAAGAGTTTTATTCTCACCTATTTGATTTCTACTTTACTATATTGCTTTAATTAACCTCATAATTTACAAGTTTATAATAGGTTTCCTCTTTTTGGTTGTTACAACTACCGTGGGCGCCTGGAAAGAAAATGGCTTTATCAGGTTAGATCAATCTGTTGCCAGTGCTAGCAATTTAACAGAATATTAAGTATGTCACTCTGTCCCACAATCCACACAGGACCACACAGATCTTCTCATCATGCCAATTGTCGATTATAAGCTCACACCTAATTTTACTATTAATTTTGGAAAATCATTTAAATGAGCCATTCATGTTAAGTTATGATTATCCCCAGAATTGTCCACATGTCCATCAACTCCTTATTTCAACCTTACCCATGCATGGATAAAATGTTCTACTTTGTCCACAATATGTGAAGTTTTTATCAAAATAAAAACAGACTCACTGCCATCGAGTTGTTTCCAAGGTGGTATCACTACAGAAGTAAATTGCCCAACCTTCTTTCTGAGGATAAATTTTTATCAATGATGCTCAATATTATCACTTAGTAATGACAACTGTATTATAATTATTCTAAATTTCTCTATTGTGTCCAACTCCAAGATCCCCTAGATTCTGGAGAACTATCCATTTGTAATCATTCACTAACTGCAATCTGGCTTGAAGGAGCCAATCAGTCTTCTATTTTCTGACATTCAGATTGGTAAAGACATGTTATGTGCCCCATCCAGATATGTCTTTTCGTATGAAGGATCAGCTTATATGATAAATAAGTCTAATGATTCACCCTATCCTTGGGCTTTACCATATTTACATAGTTGGAACATGGTAAGTTGATGTACTTTAGGGTCACTATGAATTCCCCTGAGTATCCATTCATACAATGACAGCTTATTTTGGGACAGTGACTTGGATTTAGTATCGATACAGAAGAAAAATCTCATCCTTTCAGGTAATCCCATAGCTGATTACTCAGAATGGAGATAGTCCTTATGTGCTATTAAACCGTGGCTTGGGGTTGGGCAATTAAAAATGTCCTTCCAAAACCTATTTACCCCTATGGCTCAAACTGCTGATAGTGTTGTTGATGGGATGACCACACAACAAAAATCTTTAGAATCCTTGGCAAAATTGTATTGTACAACAGAAATATCTCAGACTTCCTTTTAACTCATTAAGGAGGGGTTTGTGTAGTCACTAATCCTACTGTTCACTGATAAATGCTTCCGGAGTAGTAGAACAAGATACCTCCAAAATACTCCCCAAAGCCTCTTGGTTATATACCATTTCTCCAATAACTGTTCATTTTTTCCTTGATATTTTTAGCTGATTACTCCAAAGTATCAGGTCTGACATATGCTTCTTTCTGTTAGCCTGTCTCCTTTTTCTAATCATTGTAATTATTATTATACCAAAGAACAAAGTAAAACAAAACCTACTGCCATCAAGTCGATTCTGACTCATAGTGACCCCAATTGTGTTTCCAAGGTGGTAAATCTTTACAAAAGTAGATTGTCCCATCTTTCTTCTGCAGGGCTGTTAGTGGGTTTAAACCACCAACCATTTGATTAGCAATCAAATGTCTTAGTCACTTTGTCACCAGAGCTCCTTAATTATTGTTAGAGAACTTATTAAATGAATAATGCTGTGGTGCAGTGAATTACTTGGTATGGCTTTTCTAACCAGGCTCTGTGACTCCCACCAGATTACTGAGTGAGACCATGTAGATAAGATGTATGGAACCCTAATGTGGGGATTGGTTAGTTTTGTCATTCTGCTAGGCTTAAAATGAGTCTTCCTGGAAACAGAAAGGGGGATCTCACTGCCATCAAGAGAGAAGAGCCAGAGGTGGAGTGGAGCATGTCTTTGGACCCGAGATCCCTGTGCTGGACCTCCTTGGCAGAAAGATAGCAGAGATTACTGGCAGAGACAACCAGCTGAGACCACTGGCTGGGATGACCAGCTGAGGAACCAAGAGGCCTGAGACAGAACAGTGGGCTTGCCGGCCCACAGAGCAAGAAAGCTGAGTGCCAGGAGGCTTGCTGGCAGAGTGGGGTGCACATACCAAAACAAAGCAAACTCGTTGCTGTCAAGTCGATCATGACTCATAGAAACCCCTCCTTGGGTTTCTGAGGCAGTATCCCTATGGAAGTAGATTGCGTGCACTCTTCCTTCTGAGGAGTGGCTGGAGGGTTTGAAATGCCAGCCTTCTGGTTAGCAGTCAAATGCCTTAGGCACCATGTCAGCAGAGCTCCCTGGGGTGTACATAGGTGTACCTATAGCAGAGCTCCTATTGGCAGAACTCAAAGACCCTTGTAACACTTGCCCGAGCAGGGCAGAGGCCAGGCTGAGAGGCCAAGGCCAGAGAGGCATGCCTGAAGGCATGAAAGAGGGACTGTCCTGACCAAAGAATTGTATCCTGAGCATGTTCCTGAACCTGAATTGTAGCCTGTTACTTCTCTAATAAACCCCATAATCATGAGTATTATCTGTCAGTTCTGTGTGGCCATTGCAACAGATTATTGAATGCAGAATAGAAGGAGTGAGTGCCATGGGAGGGACAGTTGGTGTCAGACTTAGTAAAAAGGCTGGAGGGTAGCAGTATGTGGGGCCCCATAGGGATAAGCCTTGGGCTGTTGCTGGTGATTCTCTCACTCTTCTGAAGTTAGAGGAGGTCAGAAGAGGATGCAGCCTCCATGCCTTTCTGCAAATGCATTGTGTTTCTCATTACCATAGTCACCTTCAAGACCCGTGATCATATGATGAATTATGTATTTAGAAGAAACATATTTTTCTAAGGAAGGTGAGATTTAGTTCTGAAGTCAAATCCTTTGTGGAATGCCAAGTTATTCCTCTATTGTGGCCCTGTTCACAACACTCACCCTGGTTAGATTTTATTAGATTTTATACACCCTGGAGATATGAGTCAAAGCTACATTGTTGTTGTTGTTGTTGTCATGTGCCATCGAGTCAGCCCCGACTCATAGCGACCCCTCCTTGGGTTTCCGAGGCAGTATCACTACGGAAGTAGGATTGCCCAACCTTCCTTCCGAGGAGTGGCT
>NW_006921875.1:3942677-3944759 GCF_000298275.1 Orycteropus afer afer
TTCTATACTCAGCTGGTCTCAGGGAAGACACCTTTGTCAGCAGGACTGCCAATAATCCAATTTCTCACATCAGCCTCCTGAAACTTTCAGGAAGAAGGATTGTGGCAGGACTTTCAGAGAGCAACACACATTCAGTGTGGTGTAGTCAGCCACCATCTCTGAGCAGGGAACAGCTACTTGTTTCCTACTTGGGTCAAAATACCATGGGCAACAGATTTGGTTGCTATGCAATGCATATGCAGCCCTTATTTATGATGGCAATTACTGAACTGGTTTGAAGCACTGGTTTGACAATCCCTTGTAAATTTCTTTCTGCCCTCTGTACTTCTCTTTGATGTGAAATTATTTACTTTTGTTTGCTTGCCTGATAAATACCTCACTGCTTTCCCTGAAAGTCAAAACACAGTCTCTTGTTGAATGTCATGTGTTTCTCCATCTCACAAAATATAACTATTCTTTTAATAAAAATTTTGTTTTGATTCTAGCAGACCATCAGTCTAGTGTTTGCACTAGGACATGCATTTCTAGCTTGGCAGCCATGCTTAACTTAGGATCTGGTGCCTTAAAGTGCTTGTACGTAGTAGATGGTCAAGAAATTTATGAGAAGGAAGAAAGGGGCAAACTTGTATATACCTCTTCTGTGACTCCTTGGGGCCAGGGAGCCCTGGCTTTGTGCCTTTCAGGGAGACCCCCCAGAGGGCCTCGCCCTGTTCAGTACTCTCCAGACTCCCATAGAAGGCTGTCTCTGGGTCCAGGTCCCTGAGGGCTTCAGAGCTTGGGACTGGCCTGGCCTGGCTGCTCATACGTGCTATCCTGAGCAGGAGGCCAGCTCTAAGGCCCAGCTGTGCTGACTATAAACACCCCCACCCCTGTCTCCCTGTCCAGAGGCTCCTGCCTTGGGCACCAGCCTAATAGCCTTGGCTGGTGCCTCCCCGAGTCTTCTCCTGTTTGAGGGCAGAGAGAGGGTCAGTGGGAACTTGGTCTCCTTGTCCAGGAAACCACAGTAACTTTAACAACAGCTTCAGTTTCCTGAGCTCATACTAAAACACCATCTCACTCTGCTTCCTCATAGCAACCTGGAAGGAGGGTGGCACCATCATTATCATTGTTTATCAATGAGGAAATAAAGGCTTCCTGAAGCTTCCACCCCATCTCCTACCTCCAGGGTCCCACAGAGCCTTCTGAGAGGGGCACGGAAACTTTTAGCTCCATCCTCACTTGCTTTACCTGGAGAGAAGTTCCCAGATGCCAGCAGTAGCTCCTCTGTTCCCGCCCATCATCTGGTCTGGGGTCAGGGACAGTGGGTGGGGAGCTGGGGTGTCAGGATCCAAATCTAAACGAAATAAGTATCTGACTCCTCCTGGGCATTTTCAGTGCATGAGCTATAGCAGGCTACCCTGTGAATTAACTCACTGAATACACAAAACAACCCTAGCAGACAGATCCTATCAGCATCATTTTATAGATGGGACAGCTGAAGCTTGGAGAGATTAAGTTACTCCTAAGTGGCAGAGCCAAGATGTCAACCCAGGTGGTCTGTCTCCAGAGTCTGTGGTTTACCCTTTACTCTTTAGTGAGGCTGTTTACTTGTTTATTTATTTATTTATAATCCCACAAATATTTACTTAGGTCTTTTCCCATGCCAGGCTTGGGGCAAGAAGGACAGAATAAGGCACTTTCTAGCATGGAAAACTGGGATCCACGGCAGATCAAATACTAGAGGCAGAGGAGTATGAGGTGGGGTTGGTGCAGGGTTTACATCTGGGTCAGGAAGGGGTGCCCATGGGGGTGGGTGGGGTTGGTCTGGTGGAGGAGTCCCAGCCTGAGGTTCTGGAGGCCTGGGCTCTTCCAACCACCTTTGCCACTGACTTGCTGTGTGACTCTACCCCTCTCTGGGCCTGAGTCTCATCATCGTACCATGAGGAGTTTGGACTGACTTCCAGAGTCCCCAGGACACAGTAGGGGCCACATTTATGGGTCACTCTGGGGAGAATGGAGCTGGCCAACCACATGGATGGGACCTCTATCATCACCCCCAGGCAAGTGCTATTTTCTTTCTTTCTTTTTTTTTTTTTTATTAGG
>NW_006921875.1:3948084-3951350 GCF_000298275.1 Orycteropus afer afer
TGATTGTTTACATATGGCAGCCATTTTGGATATTTAAAGTGACCGAGGGTGCAGCCATTTTGAATGTTTACAAGTGGCAACCATTTTGGATTTTAAAATGATAGCATTCTCATTCAGATTCCAGGGACCTAAGAATAGGCTCTGTTTGCCAAGGTTGGCAAGGACATACAAGAGGCTGACAACAGGAAAGGAGATAGGTGGTGAGTGTATAAGTGCTGTCAACTAGCTAATAGAGGAGCACAGTACCCTGCTTGCGTAGATAAACAAACAAACAAAACAGAGAAAATGAAAATCATGGGCAAGTCACTCCAACATATAATCACCAAATAAATATAAACAAAAAACATCACAATGCCTCAGAGACAACAGAGCATCACAATCCACACAAGGAAGCAAGATAAAGCAGGAGAAACAAGGGACCAGGATACAGACCCAAAACACATCCTTGAGGAAGATGCAGCATTGGAACTCCCTGAGAAGGAATTAAAAAGAATTATATTTAGGTATCTTCAATGAATTGAGAGACAGATCAAGGAAAACACAGCCAAAACCCTAGTACAATTTCAAAAGACAATACAAGAACAAAATGACAAAATAAATGAAAAATTAGAAATGATACAAAATCTATACATAGAAATCCAGAAGATTAATATTAAATTTTCAGAAATAGATAAGACATTGAATGGGCAAAAGAGCAGAATTGAATCAATGGAAGACAGAATTAGGGAGATGGAAGGCAAATACATGAACACTTCTTTGGAAAGGGATCAAACAGAAAAAAAAGATCAAAACAAAATGAAGAAAGCCTAAGGTTCACGTGGGATACCATCAAAAGGAATAACTTACATGTAATCAGAATTCCAGAACAGGAAGAGACAAATAAAACCACAGAGAAAATTGTTGAAAATTTGTTGGAAGAGAATTTTCCTGGTATGATGAAAGATGAGAATCTATCCATTCAGGAAGTCTAATGAACCCCAAGCAGGATAGAGCCCCAAAGAAAATAACTCAGACATATCATCATCAAACTGACCAAAACCAAAAGAATCATGAGAGCAGCATGGGAAAAACTAAAAGTTACCCACAAGGGGCAACCAATAAGACTAAGCTCAAAATTCTTGACAGAAACCATGCAGGCAAGAAGACAATGGGATGGTATATATAAAACACCGAAAGAGAAAAATTTCCAACCAAGGATTATGTACCCAGCAAAATTGTCCCTCAAATATGATGGTGAAATTAGGACATTTCCAGATAAGCAGAAATTAAGGAATTTGTTAAAACCAGACCAACCTTACAAGAAGAGATGCTAAAGGGAGCCCTTTGGACAGAGGAGCAACAATAGCAACAACAACTGACCATTAACACACATGATGATATAACCCAGAAACCAACCAGCTATGGAAGTATTCAAAGTAAATAAACCTACAAGATTATAAACAGTGAACCAGAGACATCAATTGACAAATGAGAATAATTACAAATGAAAAAGAGGGAAAAAATTGTTTTGTTACAGAACTTCTAGATGGTAGGGAAGTCAAGACAACTACAAGATAGAACAGACTGTTCTAAACTTGGGAAGAAAACTATAAATCACAGGGTAACCTCAAAGGAAAATGATAAACCTTCACTTCAAAAAAAGAGGACCAGCATAAATATTAAGCAAATACTAAAACAATAGCAATGAAGGAAGTGATAATGCGATTCATAAACAAAATGAGCTCAGTGTAGAAAATTATATGGAACAGAGAAATCGACACCATGAAAAAGCACATAACAAAAATGACAGCAACAAATTCATATTTGCCAATAATTACGTATCTGGCAAGGGACTTATCTCTAAGATTTATAGCAGAAGAGTGGATGACCAAACTACAGTACATACACACAATGGAATGCTATGTAGCACTAAAAAATAATGTAGATTCTGCAAAATACTGAATAATATGGATGAATTTGGAGGACAATATGCTGAGTGACATAAGTCAATCACAGAAGGACAATATAGTATTAGTTCATTGTTGTGGAGGGTCAAGGAAAGGTTTATATATGGAGGGAAACTTTCTTTGTTGGTTGCCAGGGGTGGAAGGGGAGGGGAGGGAACACTGGAAAAAAAAAAAAAGAATGCATCGACCCATATCACTTTAGTTTTGTGTATTTTACTGTTCATAAATTATATTTTAATAAAATGCATTAAAAAGAAAAAAAAGTGAGGGCACCTTCTGGGTCTTCTGGTGCCCTCAGGGTCTTTGGTTTCCCTTGACCTGGATACTCCTACAGGCCGTCAGCCCACAAAGGCTGCATCTTTTTAACCTGCCTGCCTGGTGTGCATGCCAACCCCAAAAGCTACAAGATGTGGAAGTCCCTTTTCCTTCTGCAGCTGCCAGAGGTCCCATGGTTCCTGAGAAGCCCTGGGCAAGGGGGCTGCCTCTGCTCCCTAGTGGTGAGGGGAAATTGGTCCAGGATGATTCAGCAGAGGCTTAGGTTCTGGAGAGCGACAGACAAGGATTAAAATCCCAGCAGTGACACTTCTAAGCTGCACTACCTTGAGCCAGTTGCTTGACCTCTCTGAACCTCCATGTCCTTCTCTATACAAGGATAATAGTACCTGCCTGTGGGATTGTTATGGGGAGAATGGTGTGCCACATACTAGGCACTCAATGAATGGAGCTGCTATAATTATTTTTTTTTTTTCCCCAGGGCGAAGGACAGTGGCGCCTGGTTGCAGTCAGGTCTATATTTAGCCTGGAAAGGGGTGGGGGCGCTGGGAGACAAAGCGCCTGGACCAACCCAGGCGCCCAGAGGGCGGAGCCGATGAATAACCAGCCCACTGGCCCTACCTCCCCAGCTCTCCTCTTCCTCGGGGTCACCTTGGCTCCGGTGGCGGTGGCGGTGGCGGTGGCGCGGCCACCAATTTCCCCAGACCGGATGTGCCTGTCCTCAGCGGCCGCTGGGCTTCCGATGCAGTCCCCACCCCACAAAACCACTGTCTGGGGAGGGAGCTGCCGGAGCCTGAGGGGTGGGAGGTATTCATCCCACTGGCCACTTGGAAAGCTGCTCTATCCCAGCCCAGGCTGTCCCCAGCCAGCTCCTCCGCCGGCTCGCTAAGGAAGAGGCTTCACTGGGGTTGGGGCGCCAAGGTGAACCTGACCCTGGGGGAGTGGAACGGGTCCCCCCTCCCGTGCCTCCCCCCTCTGCCAGGCAGATGAGTGTCGGGCTGCAAATAGCCCAGTGGAATCAGTGAGTCACAGAGGCTGGAAATACCG
>NW_006921875.1:3951522-3999049 GCF_000298275.1 Orycteropus afer afer
GATCCCTCTAGAGAGCACCCAGGTGCCCTGAATCAGCCAGCTCCCCAGCTGGCTTCCAGCTGGCTCTGCCTCTGAGCTGTGAGACCCTGGCTGAGTCATTCAGCCTCTCTGAGCCCCAGACCCCCTATTTGGTACAAGGTGGGCTTCAAGAAGGGGCTTGTCCACCTTAGTGTCTCAGTGTCTACAATAGTGCCTGGCACATAGTAGCAGGAAGATAAATATCTCTTGAATGAATGAATGAATAAAAAGGGAAGTTAGAGAAGTTTTTCCACTGAAATAATCCCAGAATTACTGCCCAGGTGGGTGCAGGAAATCATGAGAAAGCCAAGGGGCACCCACATTTTTGTGAGGTGTTGAGCTTTAACTTGAGTTTCCACCAGCACCCCCAAATCTGAGCATGCCACTCTACTCATGACAAGTGTGTCTCCTTACCTGGGGTTCTCCATCTGGCTGCTCTAGCCCCACCCTGAGTTTGAGGACTTCAGGCAGGTGATCTCTAGAAAGCTGTGATGCTGTCATTTATTGTGTTCACAGGGTACAGTGCCAGGACCCTCCCATGCTTGCCCCACTTCCTCCAAAGGCCCCAAAATGGCAGGGTGAGGGGCTACCAATATAGGACCCTGACCTAAGAGGCATGGAGGGCAGAGGGTGGCCCTACTCCTTGCCCCAGGGACCTACCTAACCTCCCACATTCCCCTTTCTTCTGTAGATGGGAAACTGGGCCAGGGTCACTGGGAGCAGCCCGGGTTCCTGAGGTTAAGGCTAATGGAGGTCCCTGTGGTCCCTGTCTTAGATCAAGGACTGGGAGGGAACTGGTTATGGGCACTTCCTATGATACCCTCACACACACCTCTGTCACCCAGCAGGAAGACGTGGGGCAGGGTGCACCGGCGGAGAGAGACAGAGTAAGGGGAAATACTCCCCAGTGCACATGCGTGGAGAGCAGCTTCTGATGACCTGGGTTCAAATCCAGCCTTCAGTGTGGAAGCCGGATGCTCCACTACTCAGAGACTTGATTTCCGCATTGATAAAATGGAGATTGTAAAGCTGATTTTAGAATGATCTGAATTTGGCCTCAGCCAACCAACATTGCTTGGTATCTGCAGACAATGATAGGGATATATGTGCATGTGCATGTGTTATACACACACCAAGTCTGTAAGTTCATACTTTAAGGATCCTTTTGTCTGGTCATCTTGCCTGCAATGCAAGCAGCCCCAGGTACCCCAGGTATTTGAGGGGAAGGAGAGAGACCAGCCCCACCCCTCACCCCAGTCTCCCCTGGAGGCACCAGTAGGTAACACACAGCAGGAGTTACACACAGTTTAGCACGAACCAGCTGTATTGGAAAAACCCCATCTATATACAGACACTACATGGCCCTGCCTTGGCACAGCTGGCTGGCTAGGGAATAGGCCCCAAGGGCTTGGGGGCATCAGGGTGGGCAGGCAGCCTGCCAGCTGGTTTGGGGCTTGGAGAGCAGCAGGGGGGAGGTTCACCTTCACGGCTGTCTGGTCTGGCTTCCCTATGCCCTCAGGCAGTGCCACTTGAGATGGGCACTTCAATGATCTCCCCACTGCCTCTCTCCTCCCCTTGGCCAAGGAGTCCCAGGTCCTAGGGCCCCTGCCCCTGCTCTACAGAAACTCCATAGATCAAAGGATTTGTCTGTCTGTCTGTCCTGCAGATTTTTTGCCCAGAGGTCTTGCCTGACCCAATTCCCCTCCCCCAAAGTGGCTTCTCTGGGATCCCTCTCTCCCCACCACAACTCTTCTATTCTGGATTAAATGAAGGAGGCCATAACTGGGACCTGGGGGCCATGGATGAGGCAAGGGGTCCCAGGCCTGCCCCGGGCAGACCAGAAGGCTCTAATTAGAGAGGGATGACCCACCTGGGGCCTGGGGGGGGGGGGTGTCAGGTTCTGGAAGCTGGGCTGAGATGTCTGGGGGCTGTCGTGGAAAGGGTAGGAAGATTTGTCTGGGAGGCTAGTAGGCAGTCAGTGAGGGCTGGGGGGCCAAAGGTGGTGGGGGGGGCCTTCAGATTTTTATCTCTGTCCGGAAGGTCTGCTGGACGTGCTCTGTGTGCGGGTGGCGCCGTGCACGGATCGTGAGGCTGCCATCTTCCCTCAGGGCCGAGGTCACCGATGTGGGGTCCACGTCCTCAGGCAGCTGGCACTTGTGGGCAAAGGTGTTCATGACTGTGCCATCAGCTGCCAGCTGGAGAAAAGGAGTGGGTCAGGGCAGGCTGCCCTCCCCCCCTAGAGCTCTGTCCTGTGTGTGTCAAGCCCCATACCTCCTCAGAGGCTCCTTCCCGCCATTCTAAGACCAGGCGGGCCTTCTCAGGCTGAGAGGTTTTGTTTGCAGGCTGTGCACAGGGGCTGGCCAGGGTGGGAATGGCCATGGCCATGGGCTAAGCAGAGACAGGCACAGAGGCACTTAGATGGAGTCAGATAGCTCCAAGGTGTAAACAAGGGGCTTGATGAGGGAGGAGGCTCAGTGTCAGTGGCTCAGAGACGAGGGCCCCTGAGCAATGTAGGAGACGATGGCAAAGCTGAGAGCTGTGTTCTCCAGGAAGCCCAGACACTCTGGGTGTCCCCCACCAGGGGCTGGGCCAGTGGCCCCTCCCCCACAGCTCGGCCAGCACACAGTGTCCAGAGGAGCTTGAGGCAGCTGAGTCACTGCAAGGGATGGCAGGGCTGGCACGTGCTGCCTCCTGGTGCTGGTGCCCATAGTCCTTGGCTTCCCTGGCACAGGAGCGCAGGACTCCAGGCTCCTTCACTTAGCACTCAGGGAGGAAGCCAGGCAGTGGGGGATCCAGAGGGGGCCTTGGGCTGACCCTCTGCTCCTCTCACTGGGCACTTGTGGCTACCTCAGGCTTGGTCACACTCTCCTCCTGGCTGGAGGTCCCAGACTCCAGACTCAAAGGCCTTAGTGACCCAGTCACCCTGAGCACCATGGGTGGAAGAAGAATGGGTCCCCACCCCAACTCTTCTATTCTGGATTAAATGAAGGAGGCCATATCTGGGACCTGGGGGCTATGGGTGAGGCAGCTTTGCCATTGTCTCCTGCATTGCTCAGGGACCCCTGCCTCTAAGCCACTGACACTGAGCCTCCTCCCTCATCAAGCCCCTTGTTTACACCTTGGAGCTATCTGACTTCATCCAAGTGCCTCTGTGCCTGTCTCTGCTTAGCCCATGGCCCATGGCCATTCCCACCCTGGCCAGCCCCTGTGCACAGCCTGCAAACAGAGCCTCTCGGACTGTGACCCATTAGAGTCTGTGGGACCCTCTGCTTGGCCTTGATTCAGGGCTCCCAAGAGGAAGCTGGGCCTCTGGCTCTGGGAGGGAAGAGACCTTGAAGGTGTGTCGGTGAAGGACCAATTCCCCTGTACACCCCCACACACAGGGTGCTATCTCCGTCACCACTGCTATCTCCCTCCTCTCATCCCCACCCCAGGACCCTCTGGGCCTTAGGTTCTAGGAGACATGAAGAAAGAACTTAGGAACCCTGGGGCTGAGAGAGGCAGTAAGGGGGTTCCATGGCCATGAGCTACAGGAGACAAGATCCCCAGATTGTTAAGGGAAATGGTGGGGAGGGAAGGGGCACAGGTCAGGGTCTGGGGTCCCAGAAAGGGGCTAGGGGGACACTGAATTCAGAGAGTGGACTAGGCAGAGGACAAGGAGCAGACTCCAGAGTCCAAGAGGAAGTGGGGGCCAGGCTCACCTTCTCAGCCCGCACTTCAATGTGGTTGTTGGAGGTGGTGACAATGATGTCTTCCGGTGAGAAATCACTCACGTCTACTGCAAACTCATAGGCGTCTCCGAGGGTCTTGATGTTGCCCGGCCCCCCTGGACGGGCTGTGGAGAAGGCTGCTGTGAGCCAGGCACAGGGGAGGACTTGTTTCCAGAACTTGGGTCTCTGGATTGTTGGGAAAGAGGTGGCTTCCCTGGGCCTGGCATCCTTCTCAGGTATTGTCCCTAAAGCCCTCTGTGCCCCTCTCACATCTCACAGCCCACCTTTTCCACAGTGGGGATGGACCCTCATCCCAACATAGATGGGGTGTGTGTGTGCATAGCAGCCCCACTCCAGGGGGATGCCTCCCACTCCACAACCTCACCCAGCCTCCCCCTGCAGCTACAAGCTGCAGCTACATCTGGCCGCTGGAGCCTCTGAGCCCCGGGCCACAGCTGTCCTTGGAGTCCCACCTGTGTGCATGGCCACATCTGTGCCTATGGCTACATCTGTCCTGGTGGCCACGTGGCTGCAGGATGTGCAATACCAGTTCTGCCCATATTTGATGGTGCCCTGGAGCAGATGTCCCCTACCTGTGCACCAGCCCTCCCGTCAAAGCCCCCCAGCACTTGCCTGGGAAGGCCAGGGGCTCCGAGTGGGGCCGCATGAAGCTGCCAAAATCCTCAGAGAACATGCCCAGGGCCTTCTCCATGGGTGGGTCTTGGGCAGGGAGGGCTCGGGTGGCTGAGGAGGAAGAAGAGGAGGAAGAGGAGGAGGAGGAGGAATGGAAGCTTCTCTCCGCTCTGAAGGTGGAGGAGGTCCTGTGACTCATTCACGGGCGGGCAGCCGGGCCCTGTCCAGGCGGGCAGGGGTGCACAGAAGAGGGATGTGGGTGGCAGGCCTCTGGGGGAGCATGCCAGGGCCCGGCTGCCGGCGCTTTATAAGGCCTGACTGTCCCTGGGCTCTGGGCCAGCCTCTTGTCTACTGGCTAAATTTAGGCCTCTCCGCGGCCCAGAGGGGGCTGGAACTCTTCTCCACCGAGACTGCCCTGCTGACAGGCGATGCATGCAAGCCTCCGGCTGAGCTCACCACCGCCGGCATTCCAGGCTGCTAACACCAGCCCAGGGGCCTCCCCCCCGCTGGGGGTGGGGAGCTGGATTCTGTGCTTTTGCTCTCAGACCTCCGTGCCTGGCCCACAACGTCGTGTGCTTGTTGGACTGTTCTGGAAAAGGGCTGGCTGTTTCTGTCTTCTATCTGCTCCTTCTACCCAGGCTCCCTGAAGACCGTGTTGCCCCCTCCAATTCCCTGAGAACAGTGCCTCCTCCATCAGACTGTAAGCTCTTTGAGAGCAAGGTTTCCTCTATTTCCTGTCCCCATTCCTGAAGTTCCAGTCCTTGGTAAGGGGGGATCTGGGTGGTGTGAGATCAGGGCACAGGGGTCCAAGCCCCCAAGCCCCTCAAAGGGCTCTGGGGAGAGCAGGAGATGATAATGTCTGAAGGTCAAGTGTGGGTGGGGACCCTGACCTCCTCTGGGCCCCTTGGGAGGCAGACAATGTTTATGGCCCATCTCTTAGGAAAGTCTGAGACAGCCCTGAGGAAGGGGGATAGAATGTGCAGCTGTCTGCCTGCCAGCTCCCATGGGGACTGGATTCCATGCTTGCTCTTCCCCCCTGAACATTTAGGGGCCCCAAGAGGAGAGAGCTGGCAGCTTGAGGCAGGGCTCAGGGTTGGGCCCAGATAACTTGGTGATTGTCCTTAAATATCTAGAAGGTTGTGCTCCAGGACACTGCTTGACCTCTGTCTCAGGGGAGACACCTGAGACTGCAGTGGGAGGGATTGCAGTTAGGGGAAAAGGAGAATTCTCGAAGACAATGACTCCAGCTCTGACTTCTGCATAGGGCTCCAGCTCCTGGCTGCGTTCTCTACCAGTAGGGCCCCATCTGATCCCCACTGGACTTGGGAAGGAAGAGACGCTATTTATTCCCAGAAACAGAGGGGCTCACACAGGTCTAAGGGGCAGAGCTGGGATTCAGATCCAGAAGCATCTGATCCCAAGTCCTGGCTTTGGGCTTTGAGGGCCTCCTGGAGGCTGGGATGACTTGAACACACTTGGATGGAGACATGTATAGATGATGCTTAGATACCCCCTTTCCCCCCCCCCCACTCCCTGCTCAGCAGAGCCAGAGCTGAATCATCAGAGAACATGGGACGGTCATTCTGGAAGATGATAGGCCCTCCAACTGGGGTCACAGGGCTGAGCCTCCCACTCTCCCCTCCAAGTCCTGTCCTTGCTTTCCAGATCAGCTCAAGGCCCTCCTCCTCCACGGAGGCCTCTTGGATTGCTCCAGCCACACAGGGGTCCCCTGCAGCCCAGAAGCCCACCCCCCACCCTGTTAGTGTGATATGGACTTCCTCTGTTCTGGGGTTTCCTGGCTATGTCCTCACTTCTCTGTCAGACTGGGAATCCCTCTGGGACAGGGGTTCATCTGTTTCCTTGTTAGACTGGGAGCTCCTGAAGGTGGGGACTGTTCCTCTTTCCTCTGGCACCCACAGAGTCCTATGGAGCTTCATCCTTGGAGGGTTCCATCCATAGGGGTAATTACTGATGCTGGTGGTATGTGAAGTGGGGACAGAGCAGGGCTTGGGGCACAAGTAGAGCTGGGGCCCAAAGTCAAGGGGCTGTCTAACACTGCCAATAGAGATCCCTGGCTGGCCTGTGCCACCCATCCTGACTAAGGGGGATCTAGCTGGGTTGTCAGACAGTTCCCAGCACTGAGGAACCATGGAAAGAGGGTGGGAGTGGGGGTGGGGTGGGGGGCCTGTTTCCCGCCAGGGAAACAAGAGCCAGTGGCTAAATGCAGACACACTGTCATGGTGCTGAAGGCCTGAGTCACAGCTCCTGGGCATCAGATCCCATTACCCATCCCCGCCCACCTTTCCTCCCCCTTCTGCATTCCTGAGGCTTCACCCACACATATACCAGGTTCTTTGTGTTCATTGGCCAGGAGGGACCTCGAAAGGTCATTAAGGCCATTCCCCTGTCTCTGGGCACGCCTCTCCCTTCAGATCAAAGGGATCAAAGGAGCTTCAGAGATGACCCATTGCACTGAAAACTGATACCCAAGCCTTCCAGGGCATCCCAGTTGCTTGGGGGAGCTTTCTTTTTCTTTTCTTTTTTGTTTTAAATTGTGATTTGTGTGAAAGTTTACAGAGCAAATTCACTTTCCATACAGCAGCTCACATACACTTTGTCTCATGACATTGACTACAATTTACCCCAATGCAACAGCTCCCCTCCCACTTCCTCCCGATAGTTACCTCTTCCCTGTGTCCATCCCTCCATGCACTCCTGCCCCCTGAGCTGTCTCCCTATGCATAAACGGCTGTTCTTTCTCTCATGATTGTTCTCTCCAAGGAGTGTATCTACCTCAGGTACATGTTCAACTCATATGCCTATATTTTGTTTGGCTGGAAGCCACAGGTGTGGGTTCAATTCCAGACCTAAAGGGCAGCTAGGGGCCATAGTCTCAGTCATTCTACCAGGCTCCACCAGACCAGCAAACCTGCCCCACCTTTTATTTTCCCCAAATGACTTAGAGTTTTGCTCTACACTGCTCTCCCTCTCCAACCAGTACCGCCCCCACAGATCCCCCTCCGAGTGACCGACAGCGCAGCTGGGCACCATCTAGTTCCCCTGGTCTCATAGTCGTACAGGCTGAGGATCACATGGTGTACCAGTCACGAGGACTAATTATTTCCATGAATCTTTGGTTTTCTTCATTCTTCTTTGCTCTGGATGAAGAGAGACCCATCGTTGCATCTAGATGGCTGCTTGCAAGCTTTGAATATCATTTGGGGGAGCTTTTAAGAAACAGACTCTTCTCCCTGCAGCCTGGAGTCTAATGCAGAGTCTGATGCAGGGGTCTTGGGAAAGGTCCAGGAGTCTGTTTCTTACGAGTCTGTTTCGTTCAGCTCCCCACCCAGCCAGATATTTACTGAACACCTACTACGTGCTAAGACACTTGCCTGCTAACCAGACGGCTGGCGGTTCAAACCCACCAGCCACTCCTCGGAAGGAAGGTTGGGCAATCCTACTTCCGTAGTGATACTGCCTCGGAAACCCAAGGAGGGGTCGCTATGAGTCAGGGCTGACTCGATGGCACATAACAACAACAACAACAACAACTACGTGCCAGGCACTGCTCTAGGCAGGAGATGAGGGCAGATACAAGCCCCTGTCCCCATGGCTCCCAGGCTCTCCCCATTGGACAGAAGAGGACACTGAGGTTCCTAGTGGGGAAGGACCAGTCAGGGGGAGTGGAGCTGTCTGGCTTTAAGCTTGCTCCCCGCTGCTGAGCTCCCTCCTCACCACTTGCTGAGTGTTTCACACAGAAGAGAGAGACATTGGGGGCTGCCACATGGGGAAAATGGCTCTGAGAGAGACTTGTCATGGGCCCCATGCCCCCTTGCCACCCTCTTCTCAGTTTCCTGGTGCTCACAGGGCAGGGTGGTGAGGGTGTGAACATGTAGTGCTGGCCGGCTGGCCGATGCTGGCTGTGGGACTGGGCTGCCCGAGGCCAGAGGCTGGGGTTTGGAATGTCAACAAGGCAGCCAGTTATCCTGTTGCTATAAACAGCCAACAGGTTGGAGTGACCAGGGCAAGGGTGGGCCCAGGTCCACAAAGAGTGGCAAGCCCTCCACTCATACCCACAACACACATATACTCCCCCTACCACCAACACCACGCATGAACGCGTGCACGCGCACATGCTCCTATTTTAAATCGATGACTTGGCCTGGCATCTAGGAGCAAGGAGTGGCTCCTGTTCCCAGTCACTGAAAAGCCATCATGATTTTCAGAGGGGTGCTCTGGCAGGGGGATGGGCCCGGCAGTGGATCTCTTGTCCAAATTTACCAAAGGTGCATCAGACACTAATCCTCTGCTTTGCACCCAAATCATTACCCTGACTGATTAAGCCATAGGAGCTGGAGGTGTTTCCAGGAGGGGAAAAGCCTCACAGCCCAGGTCTGGGTTCAGCCTCTGCTGTGTGACCTCAGATGAGTAACTGTACCTCTCTGATTCTTCATTTACCATCTGCAAAATAGAGATGTTGTCCCCAACTCACAGTGGTGTTGCAAATGTAAAGCATAGAGTTAGCAACATGTACTTGTTCCCTTGGTGTGTCCCACTGATTTCCATGTTCCTACCCTCTGTTGGGGTGGGGCAAAGTCTGTGGCATTTACCAGAAAGCCCCTAGCCAGAGCCACTGCCCTGTGAGTGCTGCAGTTTGAGAGGCATTTTTCTGAGATGGCAAGTCCCCCGGGTGGGGAAAACGGTAATGCACTCGGCTGTTAACTTAAAGCTGGGGGTGCAAGTCCACCCGGAGGTGCCTTGGAAGAAAGGCCTGGTGATCTACATCTGAAAAATCAGCCACTGGAAACCTTATGGAGCACAGTTCCACTTTGACACACATGGCGGTTGCCACGAGTGGGAGTTGACTCAGAGGCAATTGTTTTTTTTCTGAGATGGGAGGGGCTGGACAGGAGGATCAAGTTCTAGCTCCTCACCAGGCCTCAGAGGCCTGTGGCAGGCCCAGTTCATTGCCCGTCCTCCAGCTCATTGGGTCATCACTGCACTTGAACGAGATGGACCACCAAGGCAGGAATGTGGAGCAGAATGTACAGGTTGGGAGTCAGGTGAACCTGGGTGGGGCTTTGGCTCTGCCCCCTCAGCCTCCTTGGACAAGCAGCCTCACTCTACTTCTTTAAAACAGGATGATACTGTTGGCCTCACTTCATTTCTGTGAGTGCTCCTGGTAATTGGGGGGCAGGTTGGGCATAGGGTGCAGGGATAATAGGCTCCATTCACTTTTGCTCATGTCCTTTCTCTCTGGGGTGGGTAGTATCCCTTGTCCTCTTCTGCTTTTTCAAATCCCTTCTATACCCAGCTCTGAGAATCCAGAGCCCTGCCCTCTGCCCCAGCAAGCGACCCTTACTGTTTCACTGTGTGAATGAACTCCCTTCCCAGGCCCTGCCCCATGGCATCATGGGGCCTGACATACAGTTGGGCTTCTGTAGGCTGCGAGAGGCCCTGTGCCCTGCACCCTCCTGGCCGCTCTGCCCTGCACAGCTCAGTCAGCCTGGGCAGTTCTGGGTGGTTTGTCAAGGACATTCTTAATGGCCACAGTAAACCTGGTGGGGAGGGGGGAGAAGGAGGATGTTGATTGGTGGAGTGCACACCTGTCCAGGTGCACCTGAGCTGGAGGCAAAGGGATCTCTGTTAGAGGAGGACTGGTTGGGGCTACGGCAGGGCGGACTGGCAGAGGTGAGTGGCTGTCTGCCATGGAGCTGGGGCAGGGACTTGGGTGGGACCTGCCAAGACCAGGGCAGGAGGATGGGGGCTGGGGAGCCAGCACCTTACTTTCACCCTCACAGGGTCTCCTTTCAGATCTGGAGTTTTCCTGCCTCTGTAGCCTGAGAGGGGGGCTCAGGGGTAGGCATGGGGAATCAGAGCACCCACAGTGGGAGAATGACATCCCCTAGGTGAAGAGACTACTCTGAGCAGTGGAAACAGTCAAGCACCCAGGAGGTGGGAGCAGTGGCCACAGAAGGGGCCAGGGGATCCAATCCAGTCATCCTGCCTCTGACCAAGCTGCCCTGCCTGCACTTCAACACATACATGGACACCCCTGCAGTGACACCACCTCAGTGATTAGGGCACCCCTAGACCCATGCTCCTTTCTGACTTGGTGATCTCACACACACACACACACACACATACACACACACACAGAGTCTTCTCTTATTTGGGAAGCAGCAGTATTGGATGGAGCAAGTGGTAGGGTAAGTTTGTGGGAACAGCTCAGAAAGAGTCTGTTCATCTATCTGTTCTACCAGGGACCTGATGGAAGAGCTGGTAGGGCTGCGTGAGGGGTCTTCAGGGAACCCTGTGACTCTGCGGGAGCTATGGAGCCCATGTCCCCGCATCCGCAGAGGCATCAGAGGTGAGAGCTGGGTCTTCTCTCCCCTCCCCACTAACCACAGTCCAATTGCTCAGGACAGCACCCCTATCCAGACCATAGCTCCCCTACCTACTGGGAAGCTCAAGGGCTGCCCCCCTCCTTTCATTTGCCTGATATATAACTGCCCAGAGTCTCCTGGGTGGCAGGGAGGGAAGGAATCTGTGTGTCTGTCCATTTGTCTGTAAGTCAGATGTGCCAGGTATCTGACTTCTGCCTTATGGGAGATGCAGACCTGAGGCCTGATCACTGAGCCCACCCTGTACCCAGGGCTCTACCCCAAACTCCCACCTGTGGTGGGATGGCTTGAATCTCACCCACCTGCACCAGAAAGGGGCCCTGAGGGGCGGTGTCCGATAATGTGACAGCAGGAAGCTGGGGGAGCCTGGACTTGGCACTTTTCCTCAGAGCCCCAAGTGCATTGTTTACTTTGAGAATGGGGCCATCCCCTTAGTTGGGGGGAGAGAAGGCAGGGACCTCAGAAAGAGGCTATATACAGCCTTGGGGGCTGGTACCCATCACCAGTGAGGGCCAGCTTCCAGGCTGGGCTGGCAGCCAAAGGGCAGAGGGCATTCCTGGGAGCCCAGTAGGGGCTCTGTGGCCTGGCATTTGTAGGACCTGTGGGACAGCCACGCAGGTTGTGGGACATCGGAGTTTTGCTAAGCTCTCCGGCTATCTAAGTTATGGACCCTTCTGAGATGTCGTTCAAAGCTGTAGCTCCCAGCCCCTAACCACTCTCCCCAACTTGATCATTCTTCTCTAAGCACCCAGTATGGGGCAAGAGAGTCCCTGGGTGTTGCAAATGGTTAATTGCTTGACTAATAACTGAAGAGCTGGTGGTTGGAGCCCACCCAGAGGCACCTTGGAAGACAAGCCAGGTGATCTGCTCCTGAGAAGTCAAAGCCTCTAAAACCCTATGGAGTAGTTTTACTCTGTGTACATGGGGTTGCTGTGAGTTGCAATCAACTTAACAACAAACTAACAACAACATGGGCAGGGATAGGGAGGGTGACAGGACGAAGGTCTCCTGGCAGTGGCAACAGGCCTGGTACCCACTGTGTTGCCACCTGGCACAAACCTGCTCTGCCCTTCATGTGAGACAGACCCCTAGCCGGGCTGTCCTGAATGGGACCACCTGGTCCCAGCCCATCCCCATGCGGGTCCTTCCTGCCCAGAGCCTGGGGAGGTCTCCAAGGAAAGGGCTGTCCATGCCCCCTGCCCCACCCTGGGCTCTGACCCGCAGCCCCTGCCACAGATGGCCTGGAGTGGCTGAAGCAGAAGCTGTTCCGTGAGGGTGAGGACTGGCACCTCCTGATGACCCTCGGGGTGCTCATGGCCCTCGTCAGCTATGCCATGAACTTCGTCATAGGCCGTGTGGTCCGAGGTAACCTGGCCCGCACACCCTGCTTTGGTCCAAGGGCTTCTAGGCATGCTCTTGGGGATGCCAAAAGGGCTTCTACACCCAGCCGGGGGGGGGAGCAGGGGAGGCCTGGGTCTTCTCTCAGCTCTGCTTCTGACTTGCTGTGTGAGCCCGGGCAGCTCCTGCCCCTCTCTGTGCACAATGAGTGAGAGAGACCTGAATGTTCCAGGAGTGCTTCCCTGTCTGAGCTCTGTGCCCACCTCTTATGTCACCCCTGCTCGTTCTCCTCCCTCCCCATTTGCTCTCAGCTCGCCAACCCTCGGGAAGGACACTTGTCTACACCACAAGGCATCAAGCTTTCTTTCCCTGTCTCATCAGGCTTTCTCCACCCTGAGGGCTCTCAAGGGGCATGGGGCAGGAAAAGTTTAAGTCATCTTCTTGGGGAGAGGCCCCTAGCTGCCATAATGAGAACTACTATGTGCCAAGCATTGTTGGAGGCCCTTCATACCTGTCTCATTTACTTCTCACAATGAGTGTGAGGGGGGTACCCTCACTAGCCCATTTGACAAGTAGGAAAACAGAGGCTTGGAAAGGCTGAGTTGTTTGCCCAACGTCACTCAGCTAGGAAGTGGCAAAACAAATATGACTCAGAGTCTTACCTGCCTCCTCTTGGGATCTGCCCTGGGTCCCCTGTTTGGGCCAGTAACTGGGCACCACCGTGTCGGGCCTATGGGTTGGAGAGGCTATGGGTGGCTCCCTGATTCCCTGCCATCCCCAGCACACAAGTGGCTGTATCGGGAGATTGGGGACAGCCACCTGCTCCGATATCTCTCCTGGACCGTATACCCTGTGGCCCTCGTCTCCTTCTCCTCAGGCTTCTCCCAGAGCATCACACCCTTCTCCGGAGGTGAGTCCAGGGTCCTGCCCCTTTGCACCTTACCTGCAGTCCCCACTAGCCAAAGCCCTTTCATACCCCATAGGGCTTCGGATGGGGGCAGGCAGGAAGCAGTAACCCCAACTCACAGCCTGGCTCAGAGGAGTCGTGTTGCTTGCCCTAAGTCACACAGGGAGAAGGCCAGATCTCTTGACTGCTGCTGACTCTACCTGTTTTCTGGGAGCCTCTCTGGCCTGTGACAGGGAGGACTGGGGCAGATCTGCAGAGCCCATGCCAAGGGCATCCCCAGAGTGGAGCTACTGGAGGGGCACAGTGCCCCTAGACCTCTGGTCTGTGCAGGGAGAAATGGGGGCAGGCCTCCTGCAGGACCCATACCAATGGCATCCCCAGAGTGGGGCTAATGGAGGGGCACAGGCCAGCAGGGGAGAGGGCCAGGGGTGTGCCCAGTGGTGGCCT
This sequence comes from Orycteropus afer afer, assembly GCF_000298275.1. Lineage (NCBI taxonomy): Eukaryota > Metazoa > Chordata > Mammalia > Tubulidentata > Orycteropodidae > Orycteropus > Orycteropus afer. Next base: position 3,964,980 of record NW_006921875.1, read on the forward strand.
CAGCTCTCATCCTGGGTTCCCCCACCCCATTGCAGCATCTGCCACACCCAGATGGGAGTTCATAGATAACTCACTTCCCTTTCCTGACCCTCAGCTTCCTCATCTGCAATATGGGTTTACAAATCCTAACCTTACAGGGCTTGTGAGAATCTCACAGGCTCAGGATGTGAAAACACTAGGTACAACATCAAGCTTTAAGATGCTTGTCCCCTGCCCTGTCCTTTGCTAAGGTTCTGGAATCCCGGAACTGAAAACCATCCTGTCTGGTGTGATCTTGGAAGACTATCTGGATATCAAGAACTTCGGGGCCAAGGTGGTGGGGCTCACCTGCACCCTGGCCAGCGGCAGCACTGTGTTCCTGGGCAAAGTGGTACGGGCCAGCCTGAGCACCTCCTACCCCACCCCACCCTGCCCTGCCTTCCTGCCCCTGCCTTTCCCCCATCATCCCACCTGAAGCTGGGTCAGAGCTCGGGGACCTCTTAGTTTTAGAGCAGGCAGGTCAGGTCAATGTGACAAAGGCCACCTCAGCTTTGCCCTGGGGATTAGGGGATGGAGGAGGAGGATCTGGTTGGGCAGCCATGCCACCATTGGCCCTGGGTGAGGCTCCCTGTGCCCCCACTGCACCTGAGAAGGAGGGATAAGGGCCCCAGCTTCCCCCAGGGTGCCCACCCTGCACCACACCTCCCCTCGGCAGGGTCCCTTCGTGCACCTGTCTGTGATGATCGCTGCCTACCTGAGCCGCGTGCGCACCAAGGCAGTCAGAGAGTCTGAGGTAAGGGGTGCAGGGTTAGACCTCCCTTTGAGGAATGGGGTTCCCACCAGCCAGCCCTGGAAAGGGGAGAAACTGGGAGAAGCGAGGGCTGGCTCTGAGTTCAGAACTCGGGTCCCCTTAGAACAGGAGCAAGCAAAAGGAAATGCTCGTGGCAGCAGCTGCGGTGGGCGTGGCCACAGTCTTCGCAGCGCCCTTCAGCGGTGAGGCGCCCCTCAAGCCCCGCCCCTTGCACCCCTCTCCCTCCTGGCGCGTCAGGACCGCCCCCGCCCCCAGCTCCCTCCTCTGCCAGTTCAAGGGCCTGGGGAAGAGATAATTTTCCTGCTGGGTGCAACCACTCCACGGCTGGGGTGACGGGAGACAGACTTGGGTTTGCAATCTTGTTCCACTGCGCATGCTCCTGGGCAGGTAAATTCACCTCTCAGATTTTATTTCATCTGTCAAGTGGAGATCGTGATCTTCCCTACCCCATAGGGCTGTCCTGAGGATTCGGTGGCATGATGTGGGGCACAGACATGGCTTCCCACTGCTGGGCTGAGGCGTCCATGTCAAAGGGGTCTTGGCTGCCTGAGGTCTTGCAGGCTGGGGTGCATGTGGAGTGAGCTTGAGTTCCTTGTCGCCCCCAGGCGTCCTCTTTAGCATCGAGGTCATGTCTTCCCACTACACTGTCTGGGATTACTGGTGGTCCTTCTTTGCTGCCACCTGCGGAGCCTTCATGTTCCGCCTCCTGGCGGTCTTTAACAGCGAGCAGGGTGAGCCTAGCTCATGGCTTGACCAGTCCCTCCCCATTCCCCTTCTCTCCTCACCCCCTCTCCTTTCCCTCCTCACCTCTTCCCTTCCTTCTTGCCTTCTCTCTTCTCTCTCCTGCCTCCTCCCCACATTCCTCTTTTATGTTTTCTCTTTCCTCTTCCCCCTCCCCTTCCCAAGAGCATGGAAGGGAGCCCACCTTATTGGTCTTGAAGAGTGGGGGGCTCTGTGGAGGAGAGGAGTTGAAGCTGGGCAGGGAGGCAGGGCAGAGAACCGGGCTCTGGGTCCTTGAATGCCAGAAAAATGATATTGAGGGGCAGGACCTGGCCCCACCTCCACCGTCCCTAGTAATTTTGGACTTGGGTTTGGGTGGGTAAGGCATGTGACCTCTGCTCCCCATTCCCCTCCTCCCCCAGAGACCATCACCTCCCTCTTCAAGACCAGTTTCCGAGTGGATGTCCCCTTTGACCTGCCCGAGATCTTCTTTTTTGTGGTGCTGGGGTGAGTGGGCGGCCTCTGGCCAATGAGAGAGCCCAGTTGGGGTCCTCCCCTAGGCCTGAACTGCTGCCCCTGGCACTGACTCACCCACCTCACACCTCCAGGGCCATCTGTGGCATCCTGAGCTGTGCGTACCTCTTCTGTCAAAGAACTTTCCTCCACTTCATCAGAACCAATAGGTTCACATCCAAACTGTTGGCCACCAGGTAGGCACTGGGCTGGGCCCAGAAGCCTCTTAGGGGATCTGCTGAGCCCATAACTCCTTTACATAGAGAGCCTCCCCACCACCACCACCACTGAACCACTACCCTCCCACTGAGCTTATGTCTTATTTGTGGAGTCCCACCCCATGACTAACTCCACTCCCCAAGCCTTGCTCCCATCCCTCCATCCTGAGCTAACAGCCCCCTCACTAACCTACCCTTCACTGAGCCCCTGTCATCTCAATTAACACCTTCTTCTCTCATCAAGCCTAGACCTCCCACAGAACCCTCTTTTGCATAAGTCCACCTTCTTCCCATGCCAGGCCAGCCCTGCACCAAGTCCACCCCAGCATGGCCCGGCCTTGACCTTCTTCCCAGATTTTCTCTGTCCCCAACCCTCCCATCAACCCTGCCCCTTACTGATTGCACCCAGTGGTAAGGGGCTGACAGATGCTTCTTTCCTCTGGGGTAGGGGCTGACCCATGCCCCCTCCTCCAAACAGGTTCCAGCTTTGGTGTTGATCCCGGGGGTTGCTCCTATGAGGCCCTATTCCCTCCTCCATGGTGGAGGGAAGGAGGGGCTGTCACTAGAGCTAACGTCCCTCTCTTCCCCTCAGCAAGCCAGTGTACTCCACCTTGGTGACCTTGGTCCTTGCCTCCATCACCTACCCCCCTGGTGTGGGCCGTTTCATGGCCTCTCGGGTAAGGAGTGCTGGGCTGGGGGCAGAGGAAATAGAGAAGGGAACGACCATTCCTCACCTGCCTTGTTTGTCCTCTTGTTTAATCCTGGCAATACCCCTGTAAGGGGCTACCTGACACCGTTTTACAGATAAGGAAGCTGCAGCTCAGGGAAGTGCAGACACCCCCCCACCCCAAGGTCCCCCAGCTGGGAGGTGCTGGAGCAGGATTTGAGGCAGGCAGCATGTGCGGAGGGTGGCTGGGGATGATGGCTTTGGCCCCTGTCATGTAGAATTCTGCTCAACCCTGCTCCAGCTGTCCATGAAGGAACATCTAGATTCCTTGTTCGACAACAACTCGTGGGCTCTCATCAGTTGGAACTCGACTCCTCCCTGGCCGGCTGAGCCTGACTCCCAGAACCTGTGGTTTGAGTGGTACCATCCACAGTTTACCATCTTTGGGACCCTTGCCTTCTTCCTGGTTATGAAGGTGGGCCTCCCAACACCACTCTCCTGGGGGGCGTGTACACAGCTGAGATCAGCCCTGGGTGGGATGGAAGGCTACCTCCCCATGCATGGCTTGTAGCCCAGAGCTGGGCCTTCCACCGACTCCCTAACCTAATCCCTGCTCACCAAGTGGCTCATCTGTAAACTGGGAGTAGTTTATTAGACCTCCCTTGGAGGGCAGGTTGAGGAGGAAGGAGGAAATCCCATTCAGACACCCCTCTCTGGGACAATCTCCCTGCTCCTGCCCACAGTTCTGGATGCTAATTCTGGCTACCACAATCCCCATACCAGCTGGGTACTTCATGCCCATATTCATCTTCGGTGAGTCTGGGCTTCAGGGTTATAGGGGTGGGGCCATGGCAGGGGCTTCTGACACAGCCCCCTCTTCCTTACCCCAAATCTATGCTCAGGAGCTGCCATCGGGCGCCTTTTGGGGGAGGCCTTGTCTGTTGCCTTCCCCAAGGGCATCTTGGCTGGAGGTGTCACCTATCCCATCATCCCCGGGGGATATGCCTTGGCAGGTGAGTGGCTGGGACCCTGCTGGGTGGGCAGCTATCATGGGGCTGGGCTGGACCTGGAGCACCCATTGTAGTTCCTCATGGCATGAAGAAGGTCCCTGAGCCTCCCAACGAGCTGCCCTCACCCCTGGAGGAGGTCTGTCCCCTCCCTAAACCCTATTCCTGTGGAGCCCCCATTACCCTTTCTTAGCTCCTGTCTTATCCTTGATCCCCCATCCCTCACCCCTTCCTCTCCTCCCACTCACTCAGCCCAGGCATTTGGGCACTTCCAACAGTGGCAGAGTGTGGCCTCAGGTCAAGAAACCCTTGGACAGTTCCCAACCTAGCCCATGGCCATAGCCACACCAGTCATGTCTTCCTATGTGACTGGCCTTGGCCTGAGCTGCCCTCCTGGGGTCTGTCCCCTACAGGGGCTGCAGCCTTCTCAGGGGCAGTGACCCACACCATCTCCACGGCTATACTGGCTTTTGAACTGACCGGCCAGATTGTGCATGCATTGCCTGTGCTGATGGCGGTGCTGGCGGCCAACGCCATTGCCCAAAGCTGCCAGCCTTCCTTCTATGATGGCACCATCATCGTCAAAAAGCTGCCTTACCTGCCATGGATCCGGGGCCGCAGCATTAAGTGAGCAGTGTCCCACCCAGGCTGGGTGGTGGGGTGATGGTGTCTCAAGTGGGCTGGGGTGGGAGCTTCCTCCCTACACGTACATACAAGAAAACCCACTGTAGCTGACATTGGACATGGGCAGGGGAAGGAGGGAAGGGCAGACACATGGCTGCCCTCTTGTCTCCACTGAGTGACTTTAGGCAAGGTCTTGGCCTCCCTGGGCTTCAGATGGTCATCAGTCCATCTTCACACCACCATCATCACCAGGTGCCATTGAGACAACTCCACTCTAACTCATGGCAACCCTGTGTGTGTGTCAGAGTAGAAGTGTGTGGTTCAAATCCACCAGCCGCTCCTCGGAAGGAAAGTTGGGCAATCTAATTCCGTAGTGATACTGCCTCAGAAACCCAAGGAGAGGTCACTATGAGTCAGGTCTGAGACAACAACAGGGATGAGGAAACTGGGGCTCAGAGAAGTGCTATGTCTTGCTCTTGCCCATTCCGATCAGTACCAGATATGGAGGAGCCCTCCCTTCTCCCCATCCTTGTTCTGTTGAGTTCACGGGATGCTGGGAGCTGGAGAAAGGAAATGGATGCTGAGGTTCTCACTCGACTAGACAGGACCAGGTGACCCCTGTCTTAGGAGAAGCAGAACTAAGAGGCTCCGAGAGCTCCGGGGCCAAGACCCAGCTCCAAATGTGTGCAAGTGGCTGCCTTCCTCTGAATCCCAGTTTCCCGTCTGTAAAATGGGGGTAGTTACTCCAGCGGTTTTCAAACTTTAATTTTTGGGGGGCCATAAAATTTTTCTAAAAATGAAATTCTCCAGGGCACCCTGTTGGATATAATAGAGCAAAGTTTGATGGGTTGGGGGAGATGGGGACCCAGGAGGTTGGATCCAGAGGCAGGCCTTTAGGTGAGAGATGAGTTTCAGATTTCTCCCTACCTTGGGGTTCCTCATTCCAGGAATCCCTCAGGCGCTGCCCACAGGTGAGAAGCACAAGTCTCTGTTTCCAGCAAAACCCCCCAAGTCCCCTGCTTCATCTTGGGGTCTGATGTCCCCACCCCATCCCTCTGCCCACAGCTCCCACTGTGTGACTGTGGAGCACTTCATGAGCTGCGCCATCACCACGCTGGCCAAGGACACACTGCTCGAGGAGGTGGTCAAGGTCGTGACCTCTACAGAAGTGGCCAAGTACCCTCTGGTGGAGAGCAAAGGTACCAGCAGGAAGCAGGGGGGTTAGCTGGGGAGGGGGCTTCCCTCAGCTTTCCTCTAGGACCCCAGAGGCTCAGGCCCAGGGGAGGGTAAGCTAGGCCTTGGAGCTGTCAGGCAGACCTGAATCTGAATCCAGCTCTGCAACTTAGTGTCTGTGTGACCTTGAGCAAGTCACCTCATCTCTCTGAGCCTGTTTCCTTCTTGGTAACATGGAGATAATAAAGATCTGTCTTGGGGTGGGTGAAGTGTTTAAATGAGAGGATGCTTACAAAGCACTCCATGAACAGTGCTCTTGGAATTATTAACCATCTTCCTGGGCGACTTCTAGGAACCAGGCCTGGTGTGCTCAGAGTGTGGGTAGGATGATGGAGATACTATTAGGGTCTTCCCAGAAGGCCTCTCCCACTCAAGCTCCCCTTCAAGCACCCCCAGGTGCTTGAAGTTCCCTCCCCTCAACCTTATTCCCAATGAGAAAACTATAATTTTTAAAACAAATAAATGGTGGCCCTTGTTTGAAAATACATAAGCTAAACCTTGGGGAAGGATATGGCTGGAGCACAAGTAACCCCTCTGGGCCTCTCCTCATTGGTTAAATGGGTGGTGATACTCCCTGACCCATATGGCTGCTGGGAGGGTCCTGGGAGACCTGTGAACATACTAGGTGCTCAGTAAATGTCCCTTCTTCTGTACAATGCTCTTCTCTCCCTCACTCTCCCTCTCCACTTATCCAGAGTCTCAAATTCTGGTGGGCATTGTGAGAAGGGACCAGTTGGTGCAGGCCCTCCAGGCTGAGCCACCTTCCTGGGCTCCAGAACGCCAGGTGGGCACAAGTGGGGTGTCAGAGTGGCAAGGGGGCAACAGGAGGGGAGGAGCTATCTGATCTGTGGGAGAGGTGGTTGAAAGGGACAGCCTGGGGAAGGGGAAGCTGGCCCTTACTCCATAACCCTCCCCTTCCAGCAGTGTCTCCAGGACATCTTGGCTGGGGCCTGTCCTGTGGAGCCCGTGACCCTGCAGCTGTCTCCAGAGACCTCCCTGCACCAGGTAATAGGGACCCTTCAGGTACATGGGCGGATGAGGCCCCTGGGGTAGAGGGGAAAAGTCCTGTCGGGACACAGGCTCCAGTTTCCCCCACTGGCTACGTTGCTGTCCATTCCCCATGCACTAAATGGACATAGCAGGGCCTGCCTGATCTGTGCTTACTCCTGGGGTGTTGAGATGATGCAGGACTAGAAGAGAGGGAGGACTTGGGAAATAGAAACCCATGGGCGGAGAGGGACAGTGGTGAAAATTACAGTTTTTGCATCAAAGCACACACATGGGTTTCAATTCTGGGTTCTCTTGCGTGATCCTGGGCAAATTACTTAGCCATCTTGAACACCAAGTGCCCCCTCTCCCTCCCTCACTGCTCCCCACAAGCACAGAACCTGGCACTTAGGGTAGGGACAGTGGAAGCAGTCTGGGGATCCAGGGGTAGCCCCAACCCCTCTCTGCTGCTGGGTGATGCTGGATTGGCAGGCCCTTTCCATCTGAGACCAGTCAGCCTGTTCCATGGACTCTGGGGACCTCTGGTGGTCTTCTTTGACATTGCAGGTCTGGGTCACTGGTCTTCCACAGAGATGTGGGGGAGTGGACATCGCTGTGGCTGAATGCTGGCCAGGCCCACCACCTCTGCTCAAAACCCTCAGGCTGGGGAGACCTTGAGGTCAGAGTGGTGGGATGGGAGAGAGAATCCTACCCTCAGTGATTCTTGATACCTTCCTGCAGGCACATAGCCTCTTCCAGCTGATGAACCTCCAGTCCCTCTTCGTGACATCGCAGGGCAGAGCTGTGGGCTTCGTGTCCTGGGTGGAGGTACCAGGGTACTGAGGGTGGAGCAAAGTGGAGGAGCTATGCCCCAGCAGGCTGGGGGCGGGACATCAATATCCTTCCATCCAAATATGGGAGCAGGGTTCCTGGGATTCTGATGAGCACCCCTTTCCTGGCCCAGTCTTCCTGTTAGCCCCCAGACTAAGCAGCTGAGCTTGGCTACTACAACCTTGCCATTCTATGGACCAGTACTGCCACTTTCTGGACCTCAGTGATTCCGTCTGCAATGGGAAGGCACTGGCGCTAACATTTACCCCAGAATCGACCCTTGAGGAAATCAAAAAACCTGGAGCCCCAACTTCCTCTATATCCACCCCCAAAAAATCCTTTCTTTCTGTTCTAGTTGAAGAAAGCAATTTCTAACGTGACCAATCCACCAGCCCCAAAGTGAGCCAGTCTGGCCAGATGAAATGGGCCACTCAGCTACCTGGTGACTTGAGACTGGGCAGAGACCCTGCCTCTCTCCACCTTATCCCAACACACCCCCATGCCCCAGCCCAGTTCAACTCCTTGGCAAAATAGGCAATCCTAACCTAGCCCTGTCCTGCTGGGACAAGACACTACATGTCTGGAAGGACAAACTCCACCTTGATGGAGCTCAGAGAAATGGACCACAGAAAGCCAGTATACAGTGGATGCTCAATGAATGTATATCTGATTCACAAATGAAGAGATTGATGTATACTGTCACCAAAGGCAGACACAGATGTCATGTAGGGGTTGTTTGATATCCAGCCAGAGGCTCCTGAGAAAAATAAAGCTGATCCACAGAGCTGGTGTTCATCCCACATCTTAGCTCCAAGGGCATTGACTTGGCATCTTGGCTCCTTACCTGCCCTGACCCCTTGAGTGAGCTCTTGAGGCCCCTAGTGGTCACATGCATTACAGTTGTAAAACCCTGGTTGCCTGCTACTTCTCATGCCCCACTTTCTGACAGGAGATAATGAGGAGAGGGTCTTTAGAGCAGAGCCCCAGCCAGTGCCCCTACCTGGTCTCACGACACTTACCCTTGGGTATAAATGGGACCCTGCGGCCCAGTTACCTTCACCCCAACCTCAGCCTCTGCCTTGGCTGAGCCAGAGTTGATAGACCAGGTCCTGCATGTGGTTCTTTGAGGATCACAGAGCCTTGAGCATCCTCCATGGAGCCTCCCCAGGCTGGGTGGCAGCAGGCTGACCAATTGTGTGTGGTGCCTCTAAGTCCTAGACACCTGCTTCCCTCAAGGGGCTCAAGGATGAGCCTTCCCCAGCAGAGACCAGACCAAGCTTCTCCAGGATGAATCCACCATTTTAATATCTTCTGAGAACCTCAAGGGAGATGGGAGGGGATGCAGAAGGCAGAGTGGACTCCCTGGGGTGGGAACATCCAGGAAGCAGGGTCAGAAAGTGAGGGAGAGGCAGACACTCCAGACAGAGACAAAGATGTCCTGGTGAAGACAGCTGAGGAGGGGATGCTTAGTTACCAGAAGAGGCCATCCCTCCTGTGATGGGGGGCAGAAGCACAGAGGGAGTAGGGGACTGAGCTCCCTAGGATCATGGCAGCATCCCAAGACACCACCCAGAGTGGGTCTCCCAGCCCCTTCCATGGTTTGCCTGCTTGGGGCCTGGCTATCAGCCCCTCTGGGTCACTTTATTCTGCTGTCTGCTATGAGAGTCCTTGAGTTTGCTGATGGCAGAAACCCTGACGGAGAAAGGTGCTCACCCGAGCCAGGTAAAGAGGAAAGGAGAAGAGGGGTATGGCTCCTACTGCTTAGGGGCAGGTCCATGGAGGCACAGAGTGGTCCCAAGGAGTGCTAGCCTCCAGCCCAGCCACATCTACCCTGTGCCTGCCTGAAGGCTAAAGGGGTGCCCAGCCTGGATCCCCAATGTGCCCAGCAGCCCACCAGGCCAGGTCCTGGGTGGAAATCCCGCCTCAGTTATAGAACACCTCATCCTCCTCCTCAGAGAGGGAGCCGCTGTCCACCGAGGGCAGGGAGCCCTGAGCCGGGCCCCCTGGCAGCCGCCGCCGATGCTGCTGTTCAGAGCTAGAGGGCTGCAGGCAGGCCTCTGTGATAGAGGGCCCATCAGGTGAGGGCCAGCCATCGGGCGAGGGACCGGGGGAGAAGGCCAGAAGACTGTCATCCTGTGAGGGGCTCAGAAGGCTGTCCTGTAGGTAGACGCTCTCCAGGTCTGGAAAACCAACAGGTGGAGGTGAGGATGGAGTCTGGACCTTGCTCCTGCCCATATCCTGGTGTGTGAGGGAGGGCAAGGCGCAGAGGACCTAGGTCCAGATCACTGCCAAGCTGTGTGACCCACAGCAAGTCACTGAACCTCTCTGAGCCCCAGTTTCCTCCCTGGAAATTATAGGGGTAGTGGCGGTCTGAGCCCAGCAGTTAGGTGCATAGACTATGCAGCTTGGCTGACCTCAAATCCTTGCAACTCTGAGAAATGGGACACCCAGTGCTCCTCCTGGGCCTCGTCCCTTCACCTGCCCCTCACTGTTGGAGGGTTAAATGAGATAATCTGTGTGCAGGCTGCAGCCAGTCCTCAGGCTCACTGAAGCCCTTAGTGGTCGTCCAGGGTTCTAGAAAGATGATTGTTCTGCCTGGTGTCAAGGTTCAGATCCTGGCTGACGCCTCTAGCTGTGTAATCTAGGGTCAGTTTCTGAATCTCTTGGTGCCTTGGTGTCCTTATTTGTGAATGGGGGTAATAACAGGCCCTACTTCTTGGGCTGTGGTGATGATGAAGTGAAATACCACATGTGAAGTGCTTAGCACAGTGCCTGGTACACAGGAAGCCTTTACGTCATGTGACCTGTTGTTATCATCAGCCCTTCTTTATGCTCCTGGCGTCCCCTGGGCAGCACAAGGATCATCAGCCCCATCTCACAGATGAAAAAATGAAGACTGAGGGTAGGAAGGGGCTTGCCCAAGGTCACACTGCATTTGAAGGTAGACCAGGCATCTGGCCTCAGCTCTGCAGCCTGCCCCTCCCTGGAGCCCCCCACACACACACACAGGCTGTACCTTGTAAGTGGACAATGTCCTGGGTGCTGTTCTCAGGGTGCAGCTCCTCGTTGTCCAGTGAGGACCAGGCACTCAGCGTGGCCTCCGTAATGGCAAACTGCTCAGCAACCCCTGTGGGGGAGGGGGAGGAGTGGGACCCAGTTCAGTGTGGGGCATAGGCAGAGGCTGCCAGGACAAGCTGGCACTGTGGCAGGCTGGGGGTGGTCAAGAGCACCCACTCACTGCCCCATCCACCCCACACCTGTTACTGCTCCATGCCCAGATAGTGCTTGTGGGTTGGTCCTGCAGAGCCCCGCCAGCGCCCGTCTGCATTCCCACCGCCACGCTGACCTGCAGCAAAGCGGGCCTCACGCAGCTCATCCGGCAGGCAGCAGTAATGCTCCTCCTCCGCTGACGGCAGCTCCCAGCCCGACCGCTGGGCGCTCCAGCCCTTCCACTCGATGAGGTGGGCCACGCGGCCACGCGCCATGGCTGTGGGCTTTGTGATGTGATCCTTAATGCTCTGCACCACCCCTGGGGGCATTGAGGGTAACAGGTGACTGCTCTGACATGAGACCCAGCTCAGGACCCCAGACCCCAATATCCTAGGCCTCCAATACTTCAGGCCCTCCCAATGTCCTATACTCTACACCCATTCAATGCCCTCTGACCACCAAATGCCCCATACCCACCCAATGTCCCATGTCCTCAAAGCCCTGTACCCACCCAATGCCCTGGACCTATGTAATTCTGCTTGCCTGGCCGAAGCCTAAACCCATTCATTGCCTCCTTCTCTCCCCAAGCCTTATGGTCCCACTTTACTCAGATACTCCTCTGTCTACATGCTCACCCCACTGCTCCCAGTGCCCTGCTCTTAGTCAACATCCCTGCCCACATAGTGCTTCTTTCCAAGACCCACCACAGCCCTCCCTCCCTCTCTGACCAAGTTCAGACCCTCTCCCAAGGACATCATTATCAATTAGCAAGTTCTGACAGAGCATCTCCTGGGCCTGACCCAGTGCCAGCTCTGCTGAAGTGTGATGTGATGGGGTGGAGCAGGCAGGGAAGACTTCCTGGAAGAGGTGGGACTGACCAGGCTGGGTATAGGCAGATGAAGGCAAGACTGGAGGCTACTTTGGGGATAAGAAGAAGATGAATGGAAGAGTTTGTATGATTCTGGGACTCCTGGGGGTGAGACATGGGAGGGGAGCACCAGGACTGGGGTGGCAGGACAGGGGCCAGCCTGGGGGTCTGGAGAGCCAGGCTGAGGGCTTCAGATGTCTCCTTATAGCAATGGGGCACTACTGTGGGATAGTGAGTGGGAGAGTGCCAGGTGAGACCTCCTGTTTAAGAAAAACTTCCTAATTAGGGGGTTGGGAGGTCAAGGGTGGGAGGCAGGGAGACTGTTAGGTGCCACTGCAGTAACCCAGCAGGAGTCAGGGCAGGAGCGGGCGGGTGGGTGGGGGCTGAGGGCTTGCGTAGGACCACACCAGGTGGACATAGATGTGACTGAGAGAGGGCCATCGAGAATGACTCAACAGCTTCACAGATCTGGGAGTCACTGGGGGCCCCGAAGCTGCAGTGTGAGGAACAGCAATGCTTAAGAAAGATGACGTTATCTATGAAGGAAAGTAAAGACATAAAACTGTGGGAATATGGAAAGGTGGGGTGAGGAACAGGGAAGGAAGCACTCTCCCACTCCGGAGAGTGTTGGAAATCAGGGAAGGTGTTTTGCAGAAGGAGGTAGTGTTTAACTGGCCTCTGAAGGGCAGATGAAGTGGAGGGAAGGTGTTCTCAGTGGTGAAAACAGCACAGGCAAATGTGGGGAGGGAAGTAAGCAAGAGACACCTTAAAGAGCTGTGAATATTTAATAAAATGGGTGAAGAGGCTGGCAGGCTGAGAAAGATCTGGAAGGTTTTGCTGTGGGAAACCTGGAGCCCTGGCAGCTGCTATGTTCCCTCTAGATCCCCTTTACTGGTCTGTGTGCCCATCCACCGGCTGCTTCAGGCTTTGGTTGCTGCTGGTTCACACCTGCACCCTTCTCAGGAAAATTGCCCTTAGTGGGAGCTGCCTCACCCAGAGATGCCTGCCCGGGCGGTTACCGAGGGCAGCCAGTGACTGACTGATGTAGGCCTACAGAAGCCCAGCCACCTTGCCTCAGTGTGATAAATCCTGGGATGTAATTTATGCTCCAGAGCGCTCCCTGGGGTCAGGTGAGAGAAAATAGGCTTCTGCTGCAACCACATCTTTGCTAAGTACCTTCCCCTGCCCTTCCTTCTCCCCTCACTCCCTGCAAGCCTCTCCCAGAACCACCCCCTCAGCAAATCACCTGCCCCGTGATGCCCATCTCAGCTCTGCTTCCAGACTGAGCTACGGGCCCTGACAGGCACATTTAATGTGCTGCAAAGAGCCAGGGAAACCACACCACAGACATCTGGGAAGTCTGGGTTGTCCCTTTGGAGCTTCCCAAGGACCATGGCTATTTAACCCATGGGAGCAGAAACCTCAAGGAAGGTACCACTCTCCCCAGACCCAGCTTGGAGCCTGGAGTTAGGGAATGTTGGGTCCAACAGGGCTGCAATCCTCCAGCTGCAATCCAGCGTCCCTCCCACAGCTAGTGCCTAAGGGGTGTGGCTGGGCCGCCATCCAGTCACCCGTGACACCTGCCTGCCTCAAGCATAACAGAACTACATGCTGCCTGCGCCATCCTCACGGTGGGTGGTGACATTTTGGACCACTATGTTCCATAGGATTTTCAGAAGCTTATCACCAGGCCTCTCTTTCTAGTCCTTCTCAGCCTGAAAAGTCCACTAAAACCTGTTCAGCATCATAGCAACATGCACGCCTCCCCTGACAGATGGATGGGGGCTGTGCTTGAGGTGCCTCGGCCGGGAATCACACTTACACCTCCAGCATGTTGTTGTTAGGTGCTCTCGAGTCAGCTCACTCTCACAGCGACCCCGTGTACAACAGAAGGAAACGCTGCCCAGTCCTGCACCAGCCTCACAATTTTTGCTATAACTGAGCCCATCGTTGCAGCCACTGTGTTCATCCATCTTGGTGAGGGCCTTCCCTTTTTTTGTTGATCCTCTACTTTACCAAGCATTTTCCAGGGAGTGGTCCCTTCTGACAACATGACCAAAGTAGGTGAGATAAAGTCTGGTCATTCTCGCCTCCAAGGAGCATTCCAGCTGCATTTCTTCCAGGACAGCTTTGTTCGTTCCTCTGGCAATCCACAGTACTTTCAGTATTTTTTGCCAACACCACAACTCAAAAGCATCAACTCTTCAGTCTTCCTTACTCATTGTCCAGCTCTCACATGCAAATGAGGCAAGTGAAAATACCATGGCTTGGGTTAGGCGCACCTTAGCCTTTAAAGAGACATCTTTGCTCTTCAGCACTTTAAAGAGATCTTTTGCAGCAGATTTTCCCAGTACTATATGATCCTACTTCCGTAGTGATACTGCCTCGGAAACCCAAGGAGGGGTCGCTATGAGTCAGGTATGACTCGACGGCACATAACAACAACAACAACAACGTATGATGTCTGATGTCTTGACTGCTGCTTCCATTGGTGTTGACTGTGGAACCAAGTGATATCTTTGACAACTTCATTCTTTTCTCCATTTATTGTGATGTTGTTGATTGGTTCAATTGTGAGGATTTTTGTTTTCTTCATGTTGAGGTGTAATCCATACTGCAAACTGTAGTCTTTAATCTTCATCGGTAAGTGCTTTAAGTCCTCTTCACTTTCAGCAAGTAAGGTGTTGTCTGCATATTGCAGGTGGTCAATGAGTCTTCCTCCAATCCTTATGCTGCATTCCCCTTCATATAGTCCAGCTTCTCAGATTATTTGCTCAGCATACATACTGAGTAAGTATGGTGAAAGGATACAAACCTGACATGCACCCTCACTACTTTTAAACCATACAGTATCCCCTTATTCTGTTAGAATAACAGTCTCCTGGTCTATGTACAGGTTCCTCATGAGCACAATTAAGTGTTCTGGAATTCCCATTCTTCTCAATGTGATCCATAATTTGTTGTGATCACACAGTCAAATGCTTTTGTATAGCCAATAAAACACAGGTAAACATCTTTCTGGTATTCTTTGCTTTCATCCAAGTTCCATCTGATATCAGCAATGATATCTCTCGTTCCACATCTTCTGAATCCAGCTTGCATTTCTGGAAGATCCCTGTCAATATACTGCTGCAACCATTTTCCCTTATCTTCAGCAAAATTTTACTTGTATGTCATATCACTAATATTGTTCAATGATTTCCACATTCTGTTGCATCACCTTTTTTGGAATAAGCACAAATATGGATCTCTTCCAATCAGGTAGCTGTCTTCCAAATTACTTGGCATAGATGAGGATGTGCCTCCAGCACAGCATCTGTTTGTTGAAACATTTCAATGGGTATCCTGTCAGTTCCTGGAGCCTCATTTTTCGCTAATTCCTTCAGTGCAGTTTCAAGTTCTTCCTTCAATACCATTGGTTCTTGATCATATGGCACCTTCTGAAATGGATGAACATTGACCAGTTCTTTTTGGTACCGTGACTCTGTGTATTCCTTCCATCTTCTTTTGATGTTTCCTGCTTCAGTCAGTATTTTGCCCATAGAATCTTTCAGTATTGCTACTCAAGGCTTGAATTTTTTTTCTTCAGTTCTTTCAGCTTGAGAAATGCTGCATGTGTTCTTCTCTTTAGGTTTTCTAACTCCAGGTCTTTGCACATTTCATTATAGTAATTGGCTTTGTCTTCTCAAGCTGCTCTTTGAAATCTTCTGTTCAGCTCTTTCATCTTGTCATTTCTTCCATTCACTTTAGCTACCCTACATTCAAGAGCAAGTTTCAGAGTTTCTTCTGACATTCATTTTGGTCTTTTCTTCCTTTTTGTCCCTTTAATGACCTTTTGCTTTCTTTATGTATAATGTTCTTGATGTCATCCCACAATTCATCTGGTTTTCAGTCATTGGTGTTTAATATGTCAAATCTATTCTTTAGATGGTCTCTAAATTCAGGCGGGATTTAATCAAGGTCATATTTTGGCTCTCGTGGACTTGTTTTAATTGTCTTCAGCTTCAACTTGAACTTGCGTGTGAATAGTTGATGGTCTGTTCCACAGTCAGCTCCTGGCCCCATTTTTGCTGAAGATATTGAACTCCTCCATCACCTTTTTCCACAGATGTAGTCAATCAGATTCCTGCATATTTCATCTGGCAGAGTCCACATGTATAGCTGCCGTTTGTATCATTGAAAAAAAGTATTTGCAATGAATAATTCTCTTATGCAATCTCTGGTATCATTTCTATCACCAAGGACATATTTTCCAACTACTTGTGATTCTTCTTTCTTTCTAACTTTTGCATTCCAATCACCAGTAATAATCAACCCATCTTGATTACATGTTCGGTCAATTTCAGACTGCAGAAGTTGGTAAAAAATCTTCAATTTCCTTGTCTTTGGTTTTTGTGGTTGGTGTGTAAATTTGAATAATAGTAGTATTAACTGGTCTTCCGCATATGGATATTATCCTATCACTGACAGCACTGTACTTCAGGACAAATCTTGATATATTCTTTGTGATGATGAATGCCATGCCATTCCTCTTCAATTTGTCATTCCCAGCATAGTAGATCATATGGTTGTCTGATTCAAAATGGCCAAAACCAGTCCATTTCATCTCACTAATGCCTAGGATATTGATCTTTATGTATTCTATTTTTGACAACTTGCAATTTTCCTAGATTCATGCTTCGTACATTCCATGTTCCAATTTTTAATGGATATTTACAGCTGTTTCTTCCCATTTTGAGCCATGCCACATCAGCAAATAGAGGTCTGAAAGCTTTTCTCCATCCACATCATTAAGGTCAGCTCTACTTTGAGGATGCAGCACTTCCCCAGTCTTATTTTGAGTGCCTTCCAACCTGATGGACTCATCTTCCGGCACTATACTGGACAATGTTTCAGGGCTATTCATGAAGTTTTCCAGTAATATATCAGACAATGTTTCATTGCTATTTGTAAGGTTTTCACTGGCCAACTCTATGAGAAATGGATGGCCCCTTCCTTCTTCCGAGTCTGCCTTAGTCTGGAAGCTCCACTGAAACCTATCCACCGTGGGTGACCCTGCAGGTATTTGAAGCACTGGTGGCATAGCCTCCAGCCTCACAGCAACACACAGCCACCACAGGACAACAAACTAACAGATGAGTGCTGGTCTCCTCCCTGGAAGACGTAAATTCTATCACTGAACCACCATTGCCCCCAGTGTGTAAGGATGTACCAGTCATCTCCAAGGGCAAGAAAGAGCAGCTGCAACCTACCCACAAGGGACGAGGTGGCCAAGGCTGCCACATTGTAGTTGCTGGAGCAGGATCTGGAGTCAGACAGGTAGCCGTTGGTGGTCTGGAAGCACCTCTGTAGGAAGAGGAGGAGAGGTGAGAGGATGGGGCAGACCTGCCAGGTTTCATTCCCCTAACCATATCACCTCCCTTATCCAGCCCACCCAGGTCCCTTGACAGTGGGCAGGGACAGAGCAGGTAAAGGGAGACCCTAGCAACTCCCACAGGACCACCCCCACCCCACTGTCTTCATCAGCTCCCCTCCCCCAGTGTTGGCAGGAGTGCATGCCCAGGCTGGGCACAGCAGAGGGAGGGGCAATGGTGTCAGCTATGGCTGGATAGGTGGGGCACAGGCAAGTCCACTGACCTGCCAAGGATCCCAACAGAAGTCCATCTGTTTGTCCTAAAACAAAAGAAGAAAGAAGATCAGGCAGGACCCATCACCCTGGGCCAGCAGATGGCACAGTTCTAAAGTCCTGGGTGGTGATGTGGGTCAGTCTCTGGTGCCCCACTCGTAGGTCATGCTCCAGTGTCCCATGCAGGGAAAGAAGGAGGGAGAAGGCAATGGTGGCACTGCCAAGTCTGCCAGCGGGTGCACGGGCTGGATCAGACCTGGGTTTGAGTTTTAACTCTGCCATTTCCTAGCTGGGTATCTTTAGACTAGTGATTTAACATCTCAGAACCTGTTTCTGCTGTAAAATGGGAACAATGCCACTTACCTGAAGGGTAAGTCCTTACTTGGAAAACAATAAATAACATAACGTTGGCAAAATTCCTAGCACAATGTTTACCATGTAGTATATGCTTGAAAAAGACAGGGGGACAATTATATGCACTGGTAGGTTCAAGCCACAACCTGTAGGGCAAGGGTGGCAATTATGCACCAGGATTTGGAGCTACTAGCATTCCAGTGAGCAACACAAGCTGCTAAGGAGTTGTGGGCTCTTATCAGAACTTGTTATCTGCAAGGCTGAGTTAATTTGAAGGGAGAAGACTTTTAAGGCAGGACTCTTTTCTAAACAAGCCTGGTCCAGTCCTGGATGCCCAGCACAATTCAAACCCCTGTTCAGCCTTAGGGTTTCTGACCCCACAGTAAGTAGCAAGTTTAGCAGGGAGGGAAAGAAATCGGGAAGATTTCTGCCCCTGATGGGGAGCTGCAGGGGACAGGCCAGGAACCAGGGCACAGGCTGGGGGAAGGAAGGGAGGAAGAGTTACCTTGCCAATGACATGGTCTGGAGCAACGGTGGGTGGGTGGCTGGAAGGCAGGTCTGGGTTCAGGGGGTCTGTGCCCTGGGGCATGGGGCAGTCCTTGTGGGCACTTGTGAACAGATCTGGAAATAAAAATGACAGAAGGAATTTCCAAAAGCTCAGCCCTCTACTGCTTACAAAGCCCTTACATCAGCCCTGCGTGATGGGTATTACTTTAGTATAACCTGTTATCATTTTATAGATGAGAAAACAAAGACTCGAGTCCACAGTAGATGAGGGGTTTAGCCATACTTCTCTACCTGATGCTCTCTGTAGGCATTTATTGCTCCATCTTCTTCACACACACACACACACACACACACAGAGTGATAAAAATATACTTGACAAACATTTGCCAATTCAACTCCCAATTGACAGTTCACTGACAGTGATGTCATTTTCATGTTGTGCTACCATTACCTCTATCCTTTTCCAAAATATTCCACCACCATTAACATAAATTCCATGGTCCTTTGGTACATTGGATTATTTAATATGGCTTTTCTAGCCATTGTATTTTTGACTCTCATAAGATGACTGGATGGAACTATGAAAATATGAAGTGTTTGTGGCCCACCAAGGGGATTTGATAGCTTGCTAATAATGTAAATAAGGTATATGGCACCCTTGTGGGGGTGTACCATGCAAAGAAAGTGTATGGAACCCTAACATGGGGATTGGTCAGTTTTGCCATCCCATTAGGCTTAAAACGAGCCTACTCAGAGCCAGGAAGGGAGGATCTCACTGCCATCAAGAAAGAAGAATTCGAGTGGAGTGTGTTCTTGTATCCAAGGCCCCTGTGCTGAGACAACAGCAGAGAGAGACAGCAGAGAGATGACGGCAGCACCAAGAGACCAACATGAGGCAGAGCAGCAGGCTTCCAGCCCACAGAGCAAGAAAACTGAGTGCTTCAGGCAGGAGGCTTGCTGGCAGAGTGGGGTGCCTCTCTGGGCATCTATCTGCAGAGCTAAAAGAGCTTTGTAACACTGGCCTGAGCAGGGCAGAGGCCAAGGCCAGAGAGAAGCTTGCCTGTGACACTGCTGAGAAGAAGCTATCCCGATTGAAGAACTGTATCCTGAGTCATTTCTGATCTTGAGTTGTAACCCATTACTTCTCTAATAAACCCCATATTTGTGAGTATTGGCTAAGAGTCCCATGTGGCCATTACAATGAATTATTGAACCTGGTAAAGAAGTAGAGAGTGCTGTTGGAGGGACAGTTAGTGTCAGAATTGGTAAAAAGGTTGGAGGGTAGCAACATGTCTGATCTCTGCCTCACAAGAATCAGCTTTGGGCTGCTGATGGTGATTTTCTCTCCTTCTCATGAAGTTAAAGGATGACATAGCCCCCAAGCCCTTTTTGTGGATGGTGTCAGAAGTGAGATTTGTTGTAATGACTCCCGACTTATGGAAGCATGGGACTTTGTAACTTTGGTTGTTGTTACCCGTAATGGCTGAAAGGAATGTAAGAGATGTTGTGCTGCAGCTGAGGGGAGAAAAGCTACACCTAGAGTAGCTTGGGGCAAGAGCCAGGCTGATTAAAGGAGATGATTGATAGGGGGCCAGGGTCTACTGGTTCCACCCAAACAGAGACCTGAGGCCATATATATACGAATGGGAAGATAGTCAAGGTGTGGAGAGAAGAAACTGGAATATTTTAAAAATGATTGGTTATGTATTGAGGTTATGTATGATCTAAATGTACTATGGATATTGAATTTTCTCTTACCTAATTGAATGATAGAAATGGATATTGAGTATAGATAACAGAGATTGTGGGAGTTCTGGTGGCATAGTGCCTAAGACATTTGACTGCTAACTAGAAGGCTGGTTGTTCAAACCCACCAGCTACTCCTTGAAAGTGGAAGATTGGGCACTCTACTTCCATAGTGATACTGCCTGGGAAACCCAAGGAGCAGTCACTATGAATCAGATCTGACTCAATGGCAATGAGTAACAGAGATTGTGTAACTCTGCCTTCAGCCAATACTTGATAAGACATTGTAAAAGGGGAACTAAAATTTGCCCAGAAGAAATACAGGCTTTTTTTTTCACCCAAGGCTGTAGCCCTGTGTATAGAGTATTGGGAGCTTAGGTTGAAAATCTGAGCCCCACCCAGGAAATGTACCTTTGAAAAGACATGCAGACCCACCCAGAACTGCTAAGAGAACAGGATATTTGCATTTAAAGGAAGGGCCTGTGTATGGGGTGATTGTTTTGCTTTCTGAATTCATAGTTTGTCTTTGGGTGCATGTAGACAAGAAAAAATCAGATGCCCATCAAAAGGATCCCTTCCAGGACTGTAAGTTAAAGGAGCTGGCCAGTAGATAGCCTTGTTTACTCTCTTGTTGTGACCTCCTAGGTCCACTTGATGAGTGGAAGTGAGGAGGGTAGAGCAATGAAGAAATGGGCTGAGTGTGGCACCTGTTGACCTAGCCCACAGAGGCTAGAGGTGAGAGAGGAAGGATTGGCTAGCCTACTGTGCAGGGAGCTGTGTGGACTTCTGAGCCTATGGTCACTGACCTAGCCCATGTGGGCTAAGGATGAGAGAGAGAGAGAGAAGGGGCTGGCTGGTCTGAAGTACAGGGAGGTGTATGAACTCCCAAGCTTGCAGCTGGTACCCACTGACCTAGCTTGGATGACTAGGAATGAGCTTACCAGAACCCTACTAAATGAAGAGAAAGATGTTTGACACTGTGCACTGGTGTAAATTACTGCAATTTGATGGCTTGCTCTTACTGGTCTTGGCTTAGGGATGCAGATGCTCAAATTTCCTAACAGAACAGAAGATTCTTCATAGAAAGGGATATGCTTGTCTCCTCAGAGTACTGGTTTGAGAGGGATGGGCAGTTTAGAAATTGGCTGTCTAAAATAGGGGGAGATAGAGGCATGAAGTGGCTGGCTGCTTATGTCCTTTCATGGGTGTGCTTATACTTAAAATGATTGGGAAGAGGAAGTTAGTCTTTCAATTATGAAAGGGCCATGACTGTAAGAGCCAGCAGGTGGCCTGTGATAGAGTGAATTACTTAATATGGTTCTTCTAGTCACAGTCTTTGTGTCTCCCAGCAGATGACAAGGTTGTTGTTGTTGTTGTTAGGTGCCATTGGGTTGGCTCCAACTCACAGTGACCCTGTGTGCAACAGAACAAAACACTGCCTGGTCTTGTGCCAGCCTCAAAGTCTTTGCTATGCCTGAGCCCATCATTGTAGCCGCTGTCAATCCATTTCATTGAGGATCTTCCCCTTTTTCACTGACCCTCCACTTTACCAAGAGTGATATTCTTCCCCAGGGAATGGTCCCTTCTGACAACATGACCAAAGTGGTGAAGAAGAAGTCTGACCATTCTCACTTCCAAGGAGCATTCAGGCTGCACTTTTTTTCTTTTTATTGTGATTTGGGTGAAAGTTTACTGAGCAAATTCATTTTCTATACAGCAGTTCATACACATTTTGTCAGAAATTTCCCACAATGTGACAGCTCTATTCCCACTTCCTCCCCATAGTTATCTCTTCCCTGTGTCCTTCCCTCCCATGCACACCTGTCCCCCAAGCGGTCTCCCTGTGCATACACTGCCCTCTATTCTCCCATGATTGATCTCTCCAAGGAGTGTATCTACCTGATGTAAATGTTCAGCCATATACTGATCTTTTATTTGGCTGGAAGCTACAGGAGTGAGTTCAATTCCAGACCGCAAGGGGTAATAGTCTCAGGCATTTCACTAGACTCTATCAGACCAGCACACCTGTTTATATATATATATATAATTTTGAGTTTTGTTCCACATTGTTCTCTGTTCTCCCACTCTATCCAGGATCTCCTACACAGATTCTCCTCCAAGTGGTTGACAGTGGTAGCCAGGCACCATCTAGTTCTTCTGGTCCCATGATCATATAGGCTGAGGATCACATGGTCTACCAGTTCCTTGGACTAATTGTTGCCATGCATCAGGCTGCACTTCTTCCAGGACAGATTTGTTCAGTCTTCTAGCAGTCTGTGGTATTTTTAGTATTCTTTGCCAGCACCATAATTCAAAGGCATCATCTCTTCTTCAGTCTTCCTTATTCATTGTCCAGCTTTCACATGCATATGAGGAAACTGAAAATACAATGGCTTGGGTTAGGCACACCTTAGTCTTCAAAGTGACATCTTTGCTTCTTAACACTTCAAAGAAGTCTTTGCCCAGTGCAATATGACTGATTTCTTGACTGCTGCTTCCATGGGTGTTGATTGTGGAACCAAGTAATATGAAATCTTTGACAACTTCATTCTTTTCTCCATTTATTGTGATGCTGCTTACTGGTCCAGTTGTGAGGATTTTTGTTTTCTTTATGTGGAGATGTAATCCATACCACAGACTGTAGTCTTTAATCTTCATCAGTAAGTGCTTCAAGTCCTCTTCACTTTCAGCAAGCAAGGTTGTGTCACCTGCATATTGCAGGCTGTTAATGATTCTTCCTCCAATCTTGATGCCACATTCTTCTTCATCTAGCCTAGCTTCTCGGATTATTTGCTCAGCATACAGATTGAATAAGTATGGTGAAAGGATACAACCCTGACACACTCTCTTCCTGATTTTAAACCATGCAGTATCTCCTTGTTCTGTTCAAACGACAGCCTCCTTGCCTATATACAGTTTCCTCATGAGCATAATTAAGTGTTCTGGAATTCTCATTCTTCTCAATGTGATCCATAATTTGTTATGATCAGACAGTCAAATGCTTTTGCATAGCCAATAAAACATGGGTAAACATTCTTTGCTTTCATCCAAGATCCACCTGACATCAGCAATGATAACCCTTGTTCCATGTCCTCATCTGAATCCAGCTTGCATTTCTGGAAGATCCCTGTCAATATACTGCTGCAACCATTTTTAATTATCTTCAGCAAAACTTTACTTGTGTGTGATATTAATAATATTGTTCAATAATTTTCACATTCTGTTGCATCACCAAACTCACTGTCATTGAGTCAGGTCTGACTCATAGCCACCCCTCCTTGGGTTTCCGAGGCAGTATCACTATGGAAGTAGATTACCCAACCTTCCTTCCAAGGAGTGGCTGGTGGGTTTGAACTGCCAGTCTTCTGGTTAGCAGTCAAATGCCTTAGGTACTATGCCACCAGAGCTTCCCACCTTTCTTTGGAATGAGCACAAATATGGATCTCTTCCAGTCAGTTGGTCAGATAGCTGTCTTCCAAATTACTTGGCATAGATGGGTAAATGCCTCCAATGCTGCATCCACTTGTTGAATCATCTCAATGGGTATTTTGTCAATTTCTGGAGCCTTGCTTTTCACCAATTCCTTCAGTGCAGCTTCAACTTCTTCCTTCAGTACCATTGGTTCCTGATCACATGTCACCCCCTGAAATAGCTGAATATCAGCCAATTCTTTTTGGTACAATGACTCTGTGTATTCCTTCTATCTTCTTTTGATACTTCCTGAATCATTCAATATTTTGCCCATGGAATCCATCAGTATTGCAACTTAAGGCTTGAATTTTTCTTCAGTTCTTTCAGCTCGAGATATGACAAGTGTGTTCTTCCCTTTTGGTTTTCTAACTCCAAGTCTTTGCACATTTCATTACAATACTTTACTTTGTCTTCTCAAGGTGCCCTTTGAAATCTCCTGTTCAGTTCTTTTATTTCATCATTCCTTTCATTCACTTTAGCTACTCTCCATACAAGCAAGTTTCAGAGTTTCTTCTGATGTCCATTTTGGTCTCTTCTTCATTTCCTGCCTTTTAATGACCATTTGCTTTCTTCCTGTATGATGTTATTGAGGTCATCCCACAACTCATCTGGTTTTCAGTCACTGGTGTTCAATGTGTCAAACCTATTCTTCAGATGGTCTCTAAATTCAGGTGGGATATAATTGAGGTCATATTTTGGCTCTCATTGACTTGTTTTAATTGTCTTCAGTTTCAAGTTGAACTTGCATATGAGCAGTTGATGGTCTGTTCCACAGCCATCTCCTGGCCTTGTTTTGACTGAAGATATTGAGCTTCTCCATCACCCCTTTCCACAGATGTAGTCAATCATATTCCTGTGTAGTCCATCTGGCAAGGCCCACATGTATAGCTGCTGTTCATGTTCTTGAGCAAAGGTATTTGCAAAGAATAAATCATTGTTCTTGCAAAATTCTATCATGCTATCTCCAGTGTCATTTCTATCACCAGGGACACATTTTTCAGCTATCAATGATTCTTCTTTGTTTCCAACTTTTGCATTCCAATCACCAATCAATACATTTTAATTGCATGTTTGGGCAATTTCAGACTGCAGAAGTTGGTAAAAATCTTCAATTTCTTCATCTTTGGCTTTAGTGGTTGGTGTGTAAATCTGAATAATAGTAGTATTAACCAGTCTTCCTTGTAGCCATATGGATATTATCCTGTCACTGACAGCACTGTACTTCAGGATAGATCTTGAAACATTCTCTTTGACGATGAATGTAATGCCATTCCTTTTCAATTTGTCATTCTTGGCATAGTAAACCATATGATTGTCTGATTCAAAATGACAATACCAGTCCATTTCACCTCACTAATGCTTAGGATAACAATCTTTATGTGTTCCATTTCATTTTGGACAACTTCCAATTTTCCTAGATTCATACTTTGTACATTCCATGTTCTGATTATTAATGAATATTTGCTTCTGTTTCTTCCCATTTTGAGTCATGCCCATCAGCAAATGAAGGTCCATCCATGTTGCCAAACTTGAGTCTACTTTGAGGAGGCAGCTCTTCCCCAGTTGTATTTTGAGTGCCTTCCCAGCTGAAGAGCTTATCTTCCAGCACTATATCAAACAGTGTTTCACACTATTCATAAAGTTTCCCTTGGCCAATTTTTTCAGAAGTGGATGGCCCTGTCCTTCTTCCCAGTCTATCTTAGTCTGGAAGCTCCACTGAAACCTGTCCACCATGAGTGACCCTGCCTGTATTTGAAATACTGGTGGCATAACCTCCAGCCTCACAGCCACATGCAAGCCACCACTCTATGACAAAGTGACAGACCAGTGGTGGGATGACTAGGTGGGACTATGCAAATATGAGATGCTTGTGGCCCACCAAGGGGATTGAATAGCTTGTTGTATGGGGCACAGCTATAAAGCCCCCCAAAATGGTTCCCATCTTGTTTGGTCAAGAGAGAAATTTGCTAACTTGCCTTCCCTTCCCCTGCTCAAGGCCAGAGGATCCCTTCTGTGGAATAGCTACAATTCAGTAAGCTGCTGATGGCAGCATCTTATCAAAGAATAGCACAGGTGGTGGTCACAAGACATTGCCTAAGGCCCTTTCAGCATGGGCATGGCACCATCCTGTTTGGGGACAGACATGCAGGCCCCATTCCCAGCTCCTTGAACCCAGGCATAAATATCCCTGTAAAGTAGGAGGCATTAGTAGTTACTTGACCTGGACCCTACTGGCACTGGGCCACTCGCCATCTGCAGACGTTTGTAAGCCTCCCTCCCTGCTTATATCTTGTAAACTCTTTGTTCTTACTTTGCCTTCACTTTCTCTATAATAAATTTCTTATGTCTCTGAGCATGCCTCCAGCTAAGTTTTTCGGTCTCCTCATACCTATTCAAGAGGAGGTCTTAGCCTCCCTTGGTAATTCCCTGAATAGTTGCTAATAATGTAAATAAGGTGCATGGCACCCGTGTGGGAGTGGGACCATGCAAATAAGGTTTTCACCAGCCTTAATGGAACCTTAATGTGGGAATTGGTGAGTTTTGCCATCCTGCTAGGCTTAAAATGAGCCATCCCAGAGGCAGAAAGGGGAGAAGTCTCACTGCCATCAAGAAAGAAGACTTAGGAGTGGAGTCCATCCTTGGACCTGACATGCCTGCCCTAAGACAACAGCAGAGAGAGACAGTAGAAAGACAGCAGCAGAGGGATGGCAGCAGCAAAGGCAGCAGGACCAAGAGACTGGCACAAGACAGAGCGGTGGACTTCCTGGGCCGCGGAGTGAGAAGGTGAGTGCCTCTGGGCAGGAGGCTTGCTGGCAGAGTGCGGTGCCTCTCTGGGAACCTATTGTCAGAGCTAAAAGAACTTTGTAACACTGGCCTGAGTAGGACAGAGGCTGAGGCCAGAGAGAAGTGTGCCTCAGCGTGGCGGAGAAGCTGTTCCGATTGAAGAATTGTATCCTGAGTCATTTCTGATCCTGTATTGTAACCTGTTACTTCCCTAATAAACCCCATACTCGTGAATATTGGCTATGAATTCTGTGTGGCCGTTGTAATGAATAATCAAACCCAGCAGAGAAGTAGTGAGTGTTGTGGGAGGGACAGCTGGTGTCAGAATTGGTAAAAAAAGGTTGGAGGGTGGCCACATGTCTGACATCTGCCTCATAGGTACCAGCCTTGGGCTGCTGATGGTGATTTTCTCTTTCCCTTGTGAAGTTAGAGGAGGTCAGGTAACAATCCAGCCCCCATACCTTTTTTCCATCCCAGAAATAAAAACTTCCCCTCTCTTCTCTTCTTCCACCCCTGGTAACCACATAAGCTTTGGTTTTGGTTTCTATATATTTGCTTATTTCACATAAGTGAGATTGTACAGTATTTGTCTTTTTGCAGCTGACTTATTTTGCTCAGCATGATGTCTACAAGGTTCATCCATGTGGTGGCATGCATCAAGACTTCATATCTCTTCATGGTTGCATAAAATTCCATTGTGTGTGTACACCACATTTTGTTTATCCATTCATCTCTTGATGGATATTTTGGTTGCTTCCACCTTTTGGCTATTATGAAAAGTATTGCAATGAACATCAGTGAATAGGTTTTTGTTTGCACTTCTTATCTTCTTTTTATTCCATTTTCACTAATTTTAGATCCAAACTCCCGTATTTTTTGACCCTTAAACCACTGGTCCCCACTCCTTTCCCATAGCTCCTCATCCTCTCACTTCCCTCCTTGCCTAGCTAACACTCTCAGATTCATCCCATATGCTCTCCCTTGGAGACACCCTTGACTCAGCCCAGTTGTAATCTAATCCCCACCTGTTCTGAGCCTGGTCTCAAGGAGTTGAATGTTGCTGAAGAAAGTCACTGGCCTCATGTTCAGTTGGTGACCACTAGTTTGGACACTGTCCAGTGATCCTCCTAGTTTCTCGCTAAGTTGCTTCCTACCAGGTCAGCTATTTCACCCTGCCTTTCCTGTTCAAGTCCCTGGGGGGTGCACATGGTTAATAAGCTTGGCTACTAATTGAAAGTTTGGAGGTTCAAATCCACTCAAAGCCACCTCAGAAGAAAGTCCTGGCTATCAGTCATTGAAAACTCTATGGAGCACAGTCTACTGTGATATATAAGGGGTAACCATGAATCAGAATCGACTAAAAGGTAACTAGTTTTCCTTCTAAAATATCCAATACCAGCACCCCACCTCCCCACCTCCTGCTACCAGCTTCCCCATCCCTCACTGAGATCTAGAAGCCTTCAATGGCATCACCCTGATCCTCCCACCCCAAGTCATCATCTTGCCTACATTTCTGCCCACATCCTCCACCTGGCCTCTGGCAAAAAACGAAGAGCTGTCTCTGCTCCCATCCAAGGCGAGCTCCTCCATACAGGCATTGGACTGCATCCCTGCCCTCCACCAGGGGCTCTGCTCTCTGTGCCGGATCATCAGCATTTCTCTCTGTTGGATCACTCCATGACTATCGATGTACTGTGATGCCGCCTCACCCATGCTCTTAACAAGTCCCTTCACCTCTGGTTCAGGCCATCAGTATCCAAGAAGCCCAAGAATCTCCCATCTTCTAAAAACCTTATCTCTATCAGGAATAGGAGAAGGATATGGAATGTGTGACTAATTGCCTCCATGAACAACTGCCTCCTTTGCCATGAGACCAGAGGAACTGGATGGTGCCCAGATAACATTGCTGAACGTGTTCATCAAAGAAGAATCAAAAAGGGGAAAATCAAGAACAGAATTTCAAATTCTCATGGACTGTAGACTTTCTGAAGTCATGGAGGGTGGATGAACTCCTGAAACTACCACCCTGAGCTAATCTTTAAACCTTAAACTAAAAATATCACCTGGGGTCTTCTTAAAAACCAAACAGTGATTTTAGCTTAACTAGTAAAGAAGATTTCCCTACAGCATTATACTCTTTTAAGAACTATCTAAAAACCAAAAACCAAACTCACTGTCATGGAGTCTGACCTGACTCATAGCGACCCCTCCTTGGGTTTCTGAGGCAGTATCACTACAGAAGCAGATTGCCCAACCTTCCTTCTGAAGAGTGGCTGGTGGGTTTGAACCGCCAGCCTTCTGTTAGCAGTCAAATGCCTCAGGCAGTACTCTTTGTTGTTGTTGTTATGTGCAGTATCACTACGGAAGTAGGATTGCCCAACCTTCCTTCCGAGGAGTGGCTGGTGGGTTTGAACCGCCAGCCATCTGGTTAGCAGGCAAGTGTCTTAGCCACTATGCTACCAGAGCTCCCCAGGCAGTACTCTACCAGAGCTCTTTTAAGGACTATCTGTCGGGGATCAAGTTGACAACAGTAACTTGAAAGATTGGGAGCCTTAAGAGACAGTGAGTTTTATGTCAATAGCAGAGGAACAACTCAGAAAAGAAGGGTGAGAATTGTTGCACAACTTGAAGACTGTAATCAGTGTCATTGAACGATACAGGGAGAAACAGCTGAATTGGTTTATGTTTTGTTATGCATCTTCTCAACAACACTAACGACAGTAAAATTAGTAAAATCTAGGGAGAATAAAAGAAGAAAAGCTGTAGTTTTTACAAGACTGAACGTCAGAAAAATTCCAAGGCAACCAAACACAATTAAGATGGAGCAGGCTGGATTTCTGTTGAAAGGCTAGTGATGTTTAGATGACTAATGAGAGAAAGACATTCACAATCCATAAATTATCATGTATTAACTTCATGAAATTTCCTTTTCTTAGGAAGGTGAGAATGGTAGCACAACTCAAAAAATATTATCAATGTCACTAAATGGTACATGTGGAAACTGTTGAATGTTTTGCTGTACGTATTTACAAAAACAACAAAAAATAATTTTTAAAAAATGAACAAACGTGTAAATCTTCACCCAAATCCTAATTTAAAAAAAAAAAAAAAGAAAGAAAGAACAAACAAAAACCTTCTCTCCACCTTGTTTTCCTCCAGCTACTCCCCATCCTCTGCCCCACTTCACAGCCAGACTTGTGCCAAGAGTTGCATAGGAACTCTCCCTCCTTGTCTCCCATTTTCTCCTCCCCTGCCCCAAGTAGAAGGAGTCCTGGAGACGCAGTGGGGAAAGCAGCTTGGCTGCTAACTGAATGATCAGTGGTTCAAACCCAACAGCCTACTAGCTACTTCCTGCAGGAGAAGGATGGGGGGTATTCTGCTTCCATAAAGATTTACAGCTTTGGAAATGCTATGGGGCAGTTCTACTCTGTCCTGTAGGGTCACTGTGAGTCAGAATTGACTCAATGGCAGTGAGTTTCATTTTTTTGGTCTATTCTAAGCAGGCTTCCATGAGACAGCCGTTGTCAGGCAGCCAATATCTCTTGGCCAAGGCCAATAACATCTCTGTTCTCAACTTCCTCCCGGCGTCACATGGACATTGCCCAGCCCTCCTCCTTCCCCTCCTGGCCCCCTCCCACCTCCCTGGCTGCTCTTCTTCCCTTTATTGTCTCCTCAGTCCCTGCTCAACCCCTATTGGCTGCCCTACAGCTCCATCCCAGGCCCCTTCTTGCCTCCATTCTCTCTCCTCTACAAAGTTGCTGATGACCACACTTAACACTTCCTCCCCTGAGCCCTCACTGCATGAATTTCCAACTCCCTACCTGGCTGCCCAATAGGCATCTCAAACAAACTTGGGCAAAACAGAAGTCATAAACCTGTGTCCATTCTTCCTTATCCCTTTGATCTGAGAAAAGTATTCAACAGTCCACCCAGTTGGACTGAGAATCTAAGCATTTCTGGAGTTCTGCCCTCCTTCATTCTCCCGCTTACTCACTTATTGCCGGGGGATTGGATCCATCTCATAGTGGCCCCTCCTTAGGTCTCCAAGGCGATATCACTATGGAATTAGATCACCCAATCTTCCTTCCAAGGAGTGGCTAGTGGGTTTGAACCTCCAGCCTTCTGGTTAACAGTCAAATGCCTTAGGCACTACACCACCAGAGCTCCCCATTCTCCCTCAGTCCCAACCAATCAACCAGGAAGTCCTGTTGGCTCTCTAGCCAACATACATTCCAGACTTACCTTTCTCCACCTCCACCATTGCTCCCCTGGTCTAAGCCATCATTGTCTCTCTCCTGCACAGCAGCCTCCTGCTTCCTCTCCTGTCCCCGTCATCACTCTTCACACAGCAGCCACTGGGCATTTTACGTTCTAAGTGA
Source organism: Orycteropus afer afer (assembly GCF_000298275.1). Lineage (NCBI taxonomy): Eukaryota > Metazoa > Chordata > Mammalia > Tubulidentata > Orycteropodidae > Orycteropus > Orycteropus afer. Next base: position 3,995,515 of record NW_006921875.1, read on the forward strand.
GATTAGGTCATTCCTTAGCCTATAGCCTGCCACTGCCTTCTCCCATTGCACTTTAGGAGAACAGCCAGTCTCTTCCCAGCTTTCAGGGCCCTACCTGGCCAGCTCGCCTACCCTCAATCTCACTTCTCTCCCCTTTGTTCACTCTGTTCTGGCCACTCTGTGCTCCTCGTGCTCTTCAAATGGGGACATTTGTTCTGGTCTCACACCTTTGCCCTTGTTATTCCCTCTGCCCAGAACGCTCTTTCCCCAGCTATTCCCGAGTCTCATCATTCATACCTCAGCTCGAGGTCACCTCCTCAGAGAGGCACTCCCTGACCCTCTGTCCATGTGGCCCTCCTTGTCCTGACTCTGACCATTGGTCACTCCCCATCACATTGCCCTGTTTTACTTCCTTTTTAGCATATCACTCACTCTCTTTTATTTCTTCTTTGTTTAAACATTTACCACTTACCATTTACTCCTTCACCAACTTCCCACAATGAATGTCAGCTCCATGTACCCAGAGCCTAGAACAGTGCCTGGTACATAGAAGGTGCTCTGTAAACATTTACCAAATGAGTTCTAACTTTATTACAGCATTTAGCACAGGGCATCTTGGTGAAACTATTTATGTGTGACAGCTCTTTGAGGGCAAGCTCCACGTCCTGCTCCTTGAGGCACCCTCAGTGCTTAGCACATAGTAGGTTAGCAGAACACATTGAGGGAATGGATAGAAGAATATCTCTTTCTGTCACTGGAACTGTAGGACTGAATTCATGGACTGAATTGAAAAGGACCCGTCCATCTCCAGAGGGGGAGCTCTGGTAAGGTAGTGCCTAAGGCATTTGACTGCTAACCAGAAGGCTGGTGGTTCAAACTCACCAGCCACTCCTCGAAAGGAAGATGGGGCAATCTACTTCCATAGTGATACTGCCTCGGAAACCCAAAGAGGGGTCGCTATGAGTCGGATCTGACTCAATGGCAGTGAGTTTGAGTGACCTTCAGAGGGTAATTAGGAACTTCCTTATCATTCATTTGATTAATGCACTTGTTTGCTCTTTGATTCATTAAAAAATATTAGCTAGCACCTACTGTGTGCAGGCAGTGTTCTGGGCACGGGAGACAAAGCGATGAATGAGACAGAGATGATATTTCCCTTCGTAAAGCTGACATTTTAGTGGAGGAGATGGACCATTAATAAAAACTACAAATGTGTAAGAGCCTCTAGATGGCAATCATAGCTGTGAGGAAATGTAGTGAGACAATGAGTGGAGAGCAAGTGGGTCCTGTCGTGACCCAGGACTGGACGCAAAAGGTCCAGTTATGTGACGATCATTCATTCACCCCTCTATCCATTCATTCATTCATTCACCCACCCACTGAGCATCCATTTATAGCACTTCCTCACTGGGAAAGTGCCTGGGGACAAAGTGGTATTAAGACTCCATCCCTGCCCTCAGGGAGCTCCCAGTCTAGTAGAGGAAACGGGCACAAAATCTCATTCCTGGTGCCCAGCTACCACTACCAGCTGCCTGATCAGGATCACAATAGAAAGTCTTGGGCAGAGAGGGAGGGAAAAACGTAGAACAAAATTCGAAAGCAGAAAAGAGAACAGACTTACTGGTCTGGTAGAGACTGGTGGAACCCCTGAGACTGTGACCCTTAGATACCCTTCAAGCCTGGAACTGAACCCACCCCTGGGGTCACCTTTCAGCCAAACAATAGACAGGACTGTAAAGTGAATAATAACACCAGGGAGAGAGGTACTCCTGAGTACAATGAACCACAGGAGATCATAAGGGCAGCATTTGCCCAAAAACAAAGCTCAGAAGGCAGGAAGGGGCAGAAAAGGATGGATAGAAACAGGGAACCCAGGGAGGAAGGGGAGGGGTGCTGTTACATTGAGGGGATTGCATCTAATGTCATGAAACAAAATGTGTATAAATTGTTGAATGGAAAACTAATTTGCTCTGTAAATTTTCATCCAAACCCCTATTTAAAAACTCTTCTCATTCAAGCACCAAATGGATGCAGGGGTCCCTAGCACCCCTGGAGCTTTCTCTGTATCCCCCCATCCCCTCAATGGGATGGCGCTGAATCCTCATAATTGACTCAGAGAAGAAAGACTTTGTAGCTCTGTTTTACAGATAAGGAAACTGAGCCATAGATGAGGAAATCACTTGTCCAGGGCAATCAGGATCAAACCCTGACTTCCTGACCCAAGGCTCATGCTTTCTTCCGAGGCACAAAGGGAGCAACGAGTCAAGGGGGTAGGGGTGGCTGGGGCTGCACAGGAAAGCTGATGGAGGCAACTGAGCCAGGAGTGCTGCTGGGAGGAGGCGTTCAAGGCAGAAGCATAGCTCACATAAACCACAGGATCTAGAAGGGAGAAGCAAGGAGCTGGGGATGGTGTAGCAGGACTGTGTTTGGGCTGAAGCAGGAGGGGACGTCTGCAGGAGCCTAGTCCTAGCCTTAGCCCTGGGATGGGTGCTCCCACCACCCTTTTCCTGGGCCAATCCAGGCAGAGCTAGATATTCCAATGGGATCGAAGCAACAAAGGTTATTTGCTTTGAGAGTTTTCTAAGGAGCCCTGGTAGCGCAATGGCCAAGAGTTTGGCTGCTAACCAAAAGGTTGGCAGTTCAAACCCATCAGCTGCCCTGTGAGAGAAAAGACCTGGCAATCTGCTCCTATAAAGATTAATCAAAACCAAAACCAAATTCACTGCCGTAGTCAGATCCGACTCATAGAGACCCCTCCTTGGGTTTCTGAGGCAGTATCACTACGGAAGTAGACTGCCCAACCTTCCTTCCAAGGAGTGGCTGGTGAATTTGAACTGTCAGCTTTCTGGTTAGCAGTCAAGTGCCTTAGGCACTACACCACCAGAGCTCCTCCTGTGAAAATTATAGCCTAGGACACCCTATGGGGCAATTCCACTCTGTTACATGGGGTCACTAGGAGTCAAAACAAACAACAGCTGTAGCCAGGCTTCCTGGGAAAGGTGAAGACAGGCAGGGTTGGAAGGTTAAGAGGTGGAAGGGGTCAGCAACTGCAGAGGCAGGGCTGGGAGGTAGAGAATGGGCTGATTGGAGAGTAGGAGACTTGTCATGGTGTTGGTGGGGAAGAGAACTGAGGGGCTGGGGGCAGTGGGGGAGTGCCACCCTTCCCCTGACATCCCTTTGGATCTTTTTTTCTGCTTTCTGGGCACTCTTCCTCCCTGCGCTTTGCTTCCAGCTGGCAGCACCTGAGGATCTTTCTAGGCAGCCTTCCTGGGGCTGCTGGAACTGAGAATTCCTGGGGATTGATGCTGCCCCACTCAGGGCAGCCCTTGGTCAATGCTGGCAGGTGCAGGACCTAGCTGCTTTGTCTCACAGGCTCCTTTACACTCCAGAGCCCTCCTGGGGTTCCTCTGCCTCTGCCCTCTCTCCCCACTCCTTTACTGCTTCTCTTAGAAGACGTCCGTTCAAATACAAATACCATTTGACCCAGCCATCCCATTACTAGGTATATACCCTAAAGAAGTGAGAGCCATAACAAGAACAGATATATGCACGCCGA
>NW_006921875.1:3999149-4034034 GCF_000298275.1 Orycteropus afer afer
ACAAATACCATTTGACCCAGCCATCCCATTACTAGGTATATACCCTAAAGAAGTGAGAGCCATAACAAGAACAGATATATGCACGCCGATGTTCCAGTCACTGCTTGTCATCTCGTATATCATTTTCGTCTTTGACTGCCTTGGTGAAATAATAAGTTAAAAAAAAAAAAAAAAAGAAGACGTCCGTTCACACATGGTTTGTGCCGAATCCCCATTCCGAGTCTGCTTCTGAGGAATCGTGCCTCAGACAACCAGTGAGGCTCTGGAGCCAGGCTGTCTGGTTCGAATTCTAGTTCAGCCCTTTACTATGGGACCCTGAGCAAGTGATGTCACCTCTCTGAGCCTCCATTTCTTCACCTGTAAAGTAGGCAGTTGAGGGGCACTTAAAACATTTGGCTGCTAACCGGAAGGTTGGCGGTTCAAACCCATCAGCCTCTCTGCGGGAGGAAGATGGGGCAATCTATGTCCATAAAGATTTACCCCCTTGAAAACTCAATGGGGGTCATGATGAGTTGGAATCATCTCAACAGCAGTGGGTTGTTTTTTCCCCTGGTTTTAGGAATTGTCTACTAGAGAATAAAGAGGCTTCGGCAAAAACACATTTTGAAGAAGGCCACTGCCAGTGGAGGGGTAGGGAGGCAGACACTCTCTTCAAGATGCTTGAAACAGGCTCTGCTACACCAGACAACCTTCTGACTCAGACCATCTATTTATCACCCTAAAATACATGAGGGGGTTCCCAGAGAATCACTTGTAGAGATTTTGGGGGTGTGCAAAGGAGAGAGCAGCATCTTCCCTCACCAGGGGCCCTGCTGTCCAGGGCAGGTGGCGCAGTGGAGCAGCCTAACCCCACTCTCTGGCATGGCGAGTGTCAGGAGTTTTTCAAGAATCAAGTGGACTTGAGGAAGGGCCATATTTGGGTCTAGCTGGTCCCCTCCTAACAGCAAGGGAACCAGAGCCCCAAAAAGCTGGAAGGTGGACCACCTTGAGGCAAGATGGAATTTGGCTAGGGAATGGAAGAGGTCGAGTGAAGTTAGATGTTCCATGACAGGGGCTCTGCAGAGAGGAAGTCTCCCTGGAGAACTCACATATGCTAAGCCTGGGAGACTCATGGTCCCCTCCTCCACATGGTCTCCTGTAGTCTCCCCCTCCTCCCACCCTACTCTGACCACACTGATCACTCTCTTGGCTGTTCCTCAGACAAGCCCAACACTCACCTGCCTCAGGGCCTGTGCACTGGCTGTTCCCTCCCTCCACCTGGAACTCTCTCCTCCTGGGAAGCACATTCACTTGCTTGCTCCTTTCAAGTCTCTGCTCAAATGCTATCACCTCAGGAGGCCGTCCCTCACCATCTTATTTACATGAGCCCTGATCTTCTCTACCCCTTTTCCCTGTTTGGAGTCCCTGGGCAGTGCAAACAGCTGGCTTCTAACTTCATGGTTAGAGATTCAAGTCCACCCAGAGGCACCTTGGAATAAAGGCCTAGAAACCTACTTTGGAAAAAATCAACCATTGAAAACACTATGGAACCAATTTCTATTCTGACACACGTGGGGTAGCCATGAGCTGGGGTCAGCTAGGCGGCAGCTGGCTTTCCCTGCTTTTGCCCTTCTTCTAGCACCATCATTGCTCACATTATGCCTGTTTCCTTGTTCATTGTCACCCACTAGAATGCCCTCTCTATGAGAACTCATCCTTGCTAATCACCACCATAGCCCCAGCACCTGCCATAGGGCACGGCACCCAGTAGATGCTTACTAAATATGCGTTGTCGGAATGGAAGGATGAATGTGGAGGCCTGCCGCACAGAGGTCTCGACAGTGAGCCAGTGTCAGCCAGAAGGGAACACCAGACCTCCAGATAAATAAAAATATGGTGGCCTTTATCTCAAATCCTATGCCACACTCCGACATGTCAGAGGAGAAAGGGACCCCAAGAGGGAAGAGGGGGCAGCAGAATAAACTGTGACCTGCAGCCCTGGCCAGAAGGGAAGAAGGTAAGAGCTGAAATGGATATGAGATTAAAGTTTGCATCCAAACTGGACTGGGCTTAATATCTGAAAGTGACTAGTGAGTTCCAGAATCTGCCCATAGGCTGTTTTGGGCATGTGCACATGTGCATTACTGATGTCTAGCTGTTGTTAGTTGCCATCAAGTTGATTCTGACTGAACTTGATTGTCAGGCCTGTCTGTCTCTAAGGTGCCTCTGGGTGGGTTCAAGCCATCAACCTTTTGGCTAATAGTTGATTATGCCATCCACAGACCACCATCCAGAAGCTGTTAATGGGCACTTGCGACAGAAGGTTGGAGGCAGCAGGTCTGAGGACAGCGACCCAAAGATGAGGCAGTAAAGGTGGTGAGGACAGCACGGGATTCCATGTGCTGAGCCCCACACTGGCATCTGCAGCACTCCACACATCCTGCTTTAGTCATCCTGTGACCCTGGACTGCCCCTCTCTAGGCTTCAGAGTCTCCATCTGTATTACAATGCAGTGAATTGCTTAATATGGCCCTTCTAGCCATAGTCCAAGGAGCTCTGGTGGAGTAGTGCCAAAGGCATTTGACTGCTAACTAGAAGGTTGGTGGTTCAAATCCATTAGCTACTCTGCAGAAGGAAGATTGGGCAATCTACTTCCATAAAGATTTACTATCTTGGAAACCCAAAGGGGGTCGCGTGAGTTGGAATTGAGTCAATGGCAGTGAGTTTGGTTTTGGTTTTTCAGCCATAGTTCTCCATTTTCTGATGTAGTGTAAATCCTAGCCTCTATGCCTGTGGTTATGGTTCCATTTTGGGGTGAGTTGCATTGATGAAGCAGGATTAGGGTGGGACATATCTTGAGTCCCACCTTGTTAGAGGGTGTGACTGAAGTCACCACCCTTCATTTCCTTGAGTGTATATAAGTGAATGCTTTGGCAAAGTTCGCTGTCTTGCCCTGGATCCTGCATCCGGTTCGTCATCATCTCACACCCCGTTCCTGGGACTTGAGGCGGCAGCCATCTGACCTGCCGACTTGGGTTCGTCGGCTCCTGAAACCACGTGAGTGAGGAGAATCCTCCAGACTGATGCCTGACCCAAGGATTTGAGACTTGCCAGCCTCCACCACTACCATGGGAGCCATTTCCTTGGCAGTTCATAAGTTCTGTGAGACATTACAGCAAAATGTGGAAGCCTAGACAAGAGGGAGAGTACCGAGGGGAGGAGGAGTTGATGTCAGAGATGATGAAGTGTCACAGCAGTTTGGACATCTGGGAGATCTTTAACCTCCACTTCTTAGGGACCAGCCTTGTGCTGATCCTTCTAAAAGAAACTATTGAAACATATATCAGGTCTGCATTGTCCAGGCCCCTGAAGGCTGTGTTCAAATTGTGAGGGTACATCCTTCAGTGGGTCATGCACCAGGTCATATTTTTTTAAAAAATGAGATAGAATTGAATGGAATGAAAAATATCACAACACATTGTGCAGGGTTGAGGTAAGCATTGTCTCATGAAGAGGTTCTGTCTGAATTCCACAGAAACACACCTATAGTTAGAATGTTCTGTGTGCCTATTGGGTCATGATGCAAAATGTATTTATTCCTATGGGTCCCAGTCAAAAAAGTTTGAAAGTTATTGTTCCACCTTAAGTTCCAGAAATTCTACATATCACGGGCACAAGCCAGGGCCCCGCTAAGGTGTAGACTGGGTGGCACTGGCTACAGGTTGCCCCTGGTAGACATCTAACTGTTTGAAAACTCTCCAACACCGGTTGAAGGGAGAAGAGGAAACTAGCGTGGAAGAGTCTGGCAGGTGATGTCACAGGCCACGAGGAGATGGGACTGGAACAAGGTCGTGCATTGAGGTGGCAGTGGAGCAGTGAAGCAGGAGGGTTCTTGGCTCCCAACCCCTTGCTGCCAACCTCTCTGCCTCCCAGCCTCAGCTGGGTGCTGGCGTCTCCGACAAAGCTGCCTTCTCCCCCTGGGGACTTTGGCCCCGTGAAGTCACAGGCCGGTTGCCATGGAGACGTCAGGTAATGAACCAGCCCAGGGTAAAATCACAGGCTGCTCTTTGCCCAGCTGGGACTGCGGCCACGTCACCACTGGCAGTTGGAAAAACACAGCTTTTCATGTGGGGTGGGGGTTGGGGGATGGCCCAAAGAGCCCCATAATCCCTGCTCCTACAGCTGCTTGCCTTTCCTGAGGGAACTGTGGGGGCACCCCTCCATTCCTCAGTCCACATCCTAGTCCCCTGACCTCAAGGTCTAAGGGCCCTTTTCAGACCTACTCACTCCTCCACCTCCCCTGGCCACAGGGGGGACAGGCCTCTGGTTGTCATGGCAACCTGGAGGGGCCATCTTGATCCTTAGAGGAGAAGGGTGTCATCTAGATGTCTCCTCCATCCCTCTGCCTTCAAGCAGAACATTTCCTTTTCTTATCCAGGATGCTTCCTGCACCAGCTTTTCATCTGCTTTACAATCTAACCACCCAGACAGTTCCTCCTGATGTCTAACCTAAATCCTTCTTGCTGCAAAGCTCACAATGTCTTTCCCTGATTGTTCATGAGTATAACACCTGAAGCTCCTCTACCTGCTCTAGCATCATTTAGCTCCTTAGTTGTTCTTTGGGGGCCTGGGCCCCAGTACATTAGTCATCTTGACTGTTATGTCCCCCCAGGGTTTCTCCCAGGGAGAGCCCATGTTTAACCTGCTCTTTCCCAGCATCCCAGAGAAGGTAAACCTCTGAAAACCACACAGTAACTGTGCAGCAACCAGGGTACAAAGCCCCCCATGGCATCCCTCCCTGGCCAGCGGCAGGCCTCTCGTGCAAGGGCTTTGTGGCTAAACACATGATGGGGCTTCTCAGTGCACCAGTCCCCAGGTGTGTCTTGCCCAATTGCAGTGTGTCAGGCAGTGTCCTGAGCTCCAAAGAGGACCCAGTGGACAAGGCCTTATGTACGTGGTCCCTACCCTGGACTGAAATCTCAACTTCCCACTGCCAACTCTGGGGCTGTGGGCAGACAACATAACCCCTTGGAAGCCCCAGGGCTCCCTCTGAAATAAGGACAACAGAACTCATCTGGAAGGGGTTACCGTGAGGATGGAGGATCCGCCATAGCAAGCTCTCCATAAACAGCAGCAGCCCCTTTTCCCCTCCCACACCCCACTTTCTCTTTCTGGATAATGGGACAGATCTCTGCCAACCACTCCTCTGGTCCTGTCCCCAGGGCTGGATCTTGCCCTGGAAACTCTGCAGAGGGAGACCATCAAGGGTGAGTCCTCACCTCTCAGCTTGGTGAGGCACCGCCATGGTGCAGGCCACAGACCTTGGCAGAGGCTAGGCCTCAAGTGAACAGAGAGCCTTCTGGACATTTGTTTACAGAACACAAGGGCCACAGGAGCCAGGCTGCTTCGTCGAGGGGCTGGTGCAGCTCACCCCCAAGCAACGATGGAAGGAGACATTGTGGTCCTCTCAGGATCATGCACACTGGGCCCCTTTCCACTTCCCACTGCCATCCTGTGGTCCAATCTCTTGAGAATACGCTGCTCCAGCCTTGCCTCCTCCAGGCACCATGCCTGGATTGGCCTCAGCTGTATTAGGTTACTCTCTCAACAGCAGCCCTAACGCGTGCAATCTGGCCTGCAGTGATTTGTAGCCACGGTTTATTGAGTACCTACCATGTGTCAGATATTGTCCTAGGCCTTTTCATATATTACCTCTCATTTAACCTTCACAGCACTCCTGCAAAGTGGGTATCACAGGAACATTTTACAAATGGTGTAACACAGGCTTAGAGAGGTAAAGTCATTAATGCAAAGTCACTTATGCCAGCTAATAACTGGCAGGACCAAGGTTCAAACCCAGGCCTGTCTGGAACTCCAAGGCTTGTGCTGTAACCACAAACCAGAGTTGATATCCTGAGAGGATCCTTAGGACACTTTTCCAAGTGTGTGTGTGTTTGTGGATATATGTCTATGTGTGCGCTGTCTCCCCCATTCGACAATGCCAAGGGCAAGGTTGTCTCCCTCATCAGACTGTGAGCTCCCAAAGGGCAAGGCCTCCTGTCCCCCTTCTTTGGTCTCCCTACAGGGCCACATTGTAAGATTGCTCACTGGCACTGCTAGAGCCGGGGTGAGATGCAACTTGGGGGCTGGGGGTGCCAGTAGGTCCTGGATACTGTGGGTAGCTCTGGTTAGCCCCCCTTCGAGCTGTGCCTCCTCCCAGACATAACCAGATGTCTGAACTCCCAGAAGAAAACCTTTGTCTCCAGTCCCTGCCCCTACAGCCCCCCAATGCTCAGTTCATTGGAGACCCCTCGAGTAAGACCAGAAGGCAGACTGGTTGATTTCAACAGGAGAGGGCTGGGTCAGGGAGAAAAGTCACAATGCCCAGGGCATGGAGTGGGCACTGAGCAACCCTAGAGCTGCAAAGAAGACTGTACCGTCAGTGGCAGGAGAACCCAGACCAAATATGAACGACCTGAGTGATTCTGTGACTCAGGCCCCCAGTGTCAGAGTAGAATTGTGCCCCACAGGGTTTTCCATGCTGATTTTTCAGAAGCAGAGCTCCAGGACTTTCTTTTGAAGCATCTCTCAGTGGATTTGAACCTCCGACCTTTTGGTTAGCAGCTGAGTGCATTAACTGCACCACCCTGGGACTCCTGGATTCTTCTAGAAGGTTGTTTCCTTAAGTCCACACACTCAGCACCTCTCTCTCATATGGAGACAGGAGGAAGCGCAGAGCCAGGGTTACACACTCAGGCTCTGGAGTCACACAGACCTGGATTCACATCCTATATCTTGAGTATGTGACCTGGAGTAAGACTTTTCCCGTCTATGAGCCCCATTCCCCCTTCACAGGGTTGAATGAGGACTAACTAGGTCAGGAGAGTAAAGGCTCAGCCTGGCTCAGCATAAGTGCTCAACAAACAGAGCTTAAAAATAGATAAGAAACATGAAATAGCTCCTGGAAATAGCATTTGTTGCCTTAATCTGGTCCCAGTCACTTTCCTGGTGTCCTTAGCCACCTACTGAAGTATCTGCCACCCACATCTTTTCCCATGAGGTAAGTGGGGCTTGACACCTATGGAGCTTCTCTTTTCCCAGCTAAGAGGGTCTGGCTTAGCCATCTGTATAGAGGAGTAGTAAGAATCTGACTCATAGTGACCCACTTTGGGTTTCCAAGGCGGTAAATCTTTATAGAAATAGATTGTCCTGTCTTCCTTCCATGGAGTGGCTGGTGGGTTTAAACAGCCAACCTTCTGGTTAGCAGTCAGATGACTTAGGCACTGCACCACTAAAGCGCCTACTCAAAGTCAGCACAGCTGATGTGCCAGGTACTGCTCTAAGCACTTGACATGAATCAGTCCATTTAATCTCCCCAACCACCCCATAACCTTAAGACTGTTATTATTCCCCTTTCAGAGATGAGGACATTGAGATACATACACACAGTTCAGTCACCTACTGAAGTCACAGAGGTACATGAATGGTGGGCGAAACAGGGATTTCAGGCTGGCTGGCCAGCTCCAGAGTCTGTGTTTCTAACCTCTCAGGCCTGTGGAAGCCAACTGATGCTGGGATGAGATGGGTCTCCCAGGTGTGGCTTGTACTTGGGGTTTGGCTGGGGTGGCCCCAGCTGGGCACAGGCTTGGGGCTCGGGGAAGTGTCAGCGTGATGAGGCTCAGGAGCTCAGGCCTCAGCTTCGGGCTGCATACCTGGCACAGAAAAGCACTCGAGGCACAGGGGCTGTTATTAGCCATCAGCACAGGTGTGGAGCCGGGCAGGAAGCTGGGAAACCCACGGAAGCCTGCAGCATGAGAGACAGGTACCAGCCCCAGAGCTGAGGGCTGGCAGTGCGGTACAGAGGCCAAGAGCCTCGTTCTAGAGTCAGCATTATGTTACTGTGTGCTATCCAGTCCATTCCGACTCACAGCCCACCCTATAGGGCCGAGTAGAACTGCCCCATAAGGTTGCCAAAGCTGTAAATCTTTATGGGAACAGATCACTAGATCTTTAATCCCATAGAATACCTGGTAGGTTTGAATCACTAACCTTTCAGTTAGCAGTGAGTGCTTTAACCATTGTGCCACCAGGGCTCCGTGGCATCAGTGTACCAGGGTTCAAGTCCTAGCTCTTCCTTATGTGTCCCTAAGCCCTTTGCTTCAGTTTCCCCATCTGTAAAATGGAGACGATGATAACATATGCCCCAGTTTAGTTAGCTGAGGTCACACCTAAAGTTTTCTAAACTTTCAGAAAGGAGCTCTGGTGGCTCTGTGGTAAGGCATGAGGCTGCTAACCAAGAGGTCAGCAGTTCAAACCCACCAGCTGCTTCATTAGAGAAAGATGAGGCATTCTGCTTCCATAAAGATGTATAGCTTTGGAAACACTATGGGGGTCACTATGAGTTGGAATCAACTCAATGGCAGTGGGATGGAAACTTTCAGAGGAATGCTTGGCAAACTGTAAGCACTCAGAGAGAGCATTAGTGACTATTTAAGGGGAGGGGTTCCATTTGGTGGTTCCGACACCTGTAGTTTCTGGGACAATGATCATCCTCTGCCCAGTGGCTCCTCACACCTTTTACCTCCATCCATCTTCCTTGGGTGTGTTGAGACTTCTGAGTGGCCCCATCCTCTCAGAAGGGGGACAAGGTTGGAATACACAACTAGATCTGGAGGTAGCACTAAGAAGCTAGGCTGCAGAAGGAAGGGTGGAGAGATCAGGTCTCAAGCTGCTGTGACCTCAAACAGGCCTGGCTAAGGGTGCTATGGAAGGAGCACTGGGGAGCGGGGTCAGGGCACCTGGGTCCCAGCCCCATCCCATCTTGGCACCACCTTGCAGTGTGACCTCAAAGACATCTCTTTTTAGTCTCTCCACTGTCCAGTGGGCCCCCAGCACACAGGCAAGTCCACTTGGGGCTGGGTCCCCTGGCACTTGGAATGGGATGGCCAAGTGAAGAGGAAGGGACACAGTCACTGAGGAAACGCCAGACCCCCAAGGCTTGGAGCTGGTCCCACCCAGATAGCCCAGAGCCTTTGGGGTTTCTGGATACACACCCTCAGAGAATCCTAAACACTCTTCACTCTTAAAACTCCCTCCCCTCTTGCTAGGCTGTAGGTCCCACAAGAGCAGGTGCTATGCTGGGCTCCTCACTGCTGGATGCTCAGGTACACATGAGGCCTGGCACAAGTAGGTATCATGGTAATTGGCTTAATGAATGAATTAATGAACAAACCTCATACAACCAGCCCCTATTCCTTCTCATGCCCAACGCACCATGCCACCTCTGATATGTTTCAGAGACATTGGAACCACATACCTGAATGTCCCCATAACACCCGGACAGGTGAGCAAAGGTCTTTAGAATCCAGAGGATTGGGGGCAGGAGGTGTTCCTCCCTCAATGCCCTCCTCCAGGACCCAGTCCTCTCTAGACCCTGCCCAGCCCCTCCCCAAGGTCTGTTCATCCCTCTTCAACTGGGTAAGTTATTGAGGGAGATGGGTGAGAAGGCTGCCTCCTCCCCAAGCCATGTGGTTATTTGAGTCAGTGGGTTTGGCCCCAGACTACAGAGTCAAGGCCTTAGACACCCCTACCCCTAGTCCCCCCACCCCTGGTCCCACTGTGGGGTGAAAAGCCCCAGGTGGGAGAATGGCCCAGTCTACCCTCTCTTCTCAATGCTGCTCAGCAGCTTGGGGTTCCCTGGACAGTTGGAGAGGAAGCAGGGAGGGTTCCAAAGACTGACTTGCCTATCCTCCAGGCTCAATAACCCCACCCCCAGACATCAAAGACCCCATGCCCAGCCTGAGACTGTGCAAGGGAAGCTCACACCAGCTCTCTGGGCACCACCTGAAGAGAGCAGTGGGGCTTAGGCCTGGCAACAGTGTTCCCACCAGGCCCCAGAGCAGAAAGGGCAGGGAGGTCAGGGTGGCTTTTAAAGCTTAGAGACAGAGAGAAAGGCTCAAGGGTTACTGCGGACATTAGCTGTCCTCTGTCCCTTCCCATCCCCTGACCAAGAGTGGGGGTGGGGATGAAGGATGGGAGATAAGGCTGGGGGAAGGGAACACTTTTGTATAACCTGTTCACAGCCATTAACCTCTTCCTGCCCAAGGGGTTCAGGGGCTGAAGTTGTGGACGTGGGGTGAGGAGAGGGAAGGAGCAGGAGGGTGAGCTGGGACCTCGGACTTGGGGGGGGGTGAGGGCCGTCTACTTGTTCCCCTGGTGCCCCTCAGTCCCTCCAGGGGAGCCAGGAGCAACCAGCAGCACCCTCCGCGCAGGGGTGTGTGGCCGTGGGAAAGGACCCTGCTTCAGGCCACCTGCCCGGAGCGGGTGGGAGGAGGGGAGGGGGATGAGGTGACCTCCGCGCGCTCCCTCTCGAGGGTACCGCCGGCACAGTGAGACCCCGGCCAGTCCTTCCCACACCCTGTCGCCCGCCCTCGGAGAGCCGAGTCCCCTTGGCTCAGCAAGGTGCGGCCGGTCCCGGAGGGGCGGGTCCACTCCCTCCCCCCCCAACTCCCTTCGAGCAGCCAAGGGGAGTAGGCTCGCGTCCTCGCCGCGAGGACCCTGGCCTCGACCCCCACCCGGACGCGGTCCTCTCACCTCGCGACACGCAGGAGCCCATTACGGGGCCACGGGACCGGGCCGCTGCGCCTTGGGTGCGTCGGGCCGCCGGGCGCTCATGTCGCCGAGCCCAGGCTGCACGCGCGGCGCCGGCGCAGCTGGTGGGGGGCGGGCGGCACAAGGCGCGCGGGGAAGGGGCTCCGCTGGGCTGCTTGGCCTCTGCTCCCGCCCGGGTCAAAGCCAACGACAACGCCGCCCCTAGCTCGCTTTGCGCCACCACCGCCCGCGCCGCGCCCGCTACTGCCGGCGGCCTGGCGGTGCTGCGGGCGGGGACTCGGGGGACCTCTCGGCCCGGGCGGGAGCTCTGAGCCGCCCCGCACCTGTTGCCGCAGCCCCAGGGGCATGGGAGGAGCACCTCTGGTCCTCAGGCCCCCGCCACCCTGGGACAGGGGCTGAATGTCAAGGAAAGGGATGGAGGGCGGTGGCAGGGATGGGGTGGGAGGTTTCTGGCATTTGGGGCACAAGGTCTACAACATTAATCTAATAATTAATAAAGACAACCAGGCACCTGGTGAGCAAAGAAACCAGTAATTAATCCCATCATCCCCATTTTGTAGGGGAAGAAACTAAGGCTACAGAAGTCAGGTGGCTTGCTGGAGGTCCCTTAACTGTGAGGGACAGTTAGCCCTTCATCTGAGGAAACTGGCCCAGGGTGGGGGTATAGAGAGGGTGGAGTGATGTACAAATGGCCACACTGAAGACATGAGTCAAGTTCTCACTCCAGGCAATTTCCCTCAGCAGCCTTTCTGGGTTCAGCTAGGACAGGGTAAACTGAGGTACCAGGTGAAGGTGGCTTCTTTTCTCACCCTAATGGAGCAAAGTGGTCCACTTGACTGGCACATGTAGCCGCACACTTGTACACACAGGAACACACACACAATCATGCACTTGTATGTGCGCTCACACACATTCATCCTCACACACATTGTGTACACATCCCCACCCACACTCATACATACACTAACACATCTGCTTGTACACACTCACAGAGCCATACACTAACAAACTTACACTCCCCTACCTTCACACTCACACACTCACACACATACATGAGGAGTCCCTGAGCAAAGCTTCCCTGTATGTCAATGTCCAAAGCGCTCACCTTCACTTTCCGCTCCCTCCTCCTCACGCCACCTGTGCAATGGAACATTTGTCACTGTGTCCATTTACAGGTGTGAAAGCTGGGCTCACTGGTTTCCTTCACAGAGGGTAATGCCAGGCAGGGTTTTGAAGGATGAATACTAAGGACTAGTGCAGGGAGAGGAGCTGGAAGCCTCTAGAAGAGCAGGCTCTGGGTCTGGTGAGGCTGCCAGGGTCCTGGGCAGATGCAGGTTTTAGGGAGTGCTGACCTTTTTCTCTCTCCCCAGCACTGATGCCCCTGGGCCTGGTGTCAGCAGGCCTGGGTGGTTCAGCTCACACTTCACCTCCCTAAGCTTTAGTTTTTTTATCTGTTAACTGGGAGATAAAAGTTCCACCTCACAGAATTAATGTGAGGGTTAATAATATATATAAAATGACTGACACATAGTAGGTACTTAACTTATGGCTAAAAATCAGTAACAGTTGACACAAGCATGATGCCTTATTACCTCATCACAGTTTCCCTAAACCCATGGAGAAACCTAACAAACCTCCATTCGATGAATATTTATGAAGCACCTACTATGTGCCAGGGTGAATAAGACAGATGTGCCAGTCCTGGGGCAGTGCTGTATTCAGGCACAGGTACTCAGAACCTCCACACTCTGCCCCCGTCAGACTTGCTCCCCCCCAAGTCTGGCCAAGGGAGGGTGGCTCGGAAGGGACAAGTCTTCATGGATCCCTAGTGCCTCACACAGTTTGTCTGTCATTGTGGTGCAGAAAGAAAGATGACAGCCAGTGGCCTGAGACCAGGCCCTGAAGTCCTGTCCTGTATGGCTGGGGGGTGGGGGAGGCAGAGGTGTCCTTTCTCTGCTTGCTGTCATGGAGTGACTGGATCTGGCTTGGAGGGAGGGCTGTGACTCACCATGACGCAGGACACCCGGCCACAGCTGCTGATGCTCCCAGCTGGCAGCCTGGCTGTTCTAAGGACAGAAGGACAGGAGGGGGGACCCCTGCAGAGAGGACAAAAGGGCAATTCACAGGGGAGAAGATGCCTGGGGACCTCACTGTGCCCCCCTCAGCCTAAGACAGGGGACAGGTGGGCAAGGCAGGGCAGTGCCCCATTGTAGAGACCAAGCTCATCAACTCAGAGATATAGCTGAGGTGGGGGGTGGGTTTCTGCCTGTCCCAGCTTTGGGCGTTCATGCTGGTCAGTTTCACATTCAATCCCCTCAATGAAGAGATTGGCCCAGAGAGGGACAGGGGATTGCTCAAGGTCACACAGCAAATTGATGCCAGAGTAGGAACTAGAACACAGGTTTCCTGCCTGCTGGCCCAGCTCTGGCCCCATCTTGAGACTGGGTCATGCAGGGGTGAGTGACACCTCCTTTTCACACCCTCACTCACCTTCCCAGTCCTTGGAATTCTGCTGAAGCTAATAATCCCCAGGCAGCTCCAAGATGTGTGCTTGTCCTTCCCAGGGGCAGATTGTCCTTTCCCAGTTCACCCCATGGCCCGCTGGCCATGTGACCTTCCACTGCCCACCCTCAGTGCCCTCCTTGTCCCACCCATTGATGGAAAGAGGAGATGGCAGGCCCCTGGTGCATGAGTGCACCAGAGTAGAGAGAGCTTAGGCTCTACCCTTCACACCCTGAATCCCACCCTCCCCATCATGATTTGGGGATCCAGACAGAGCCCCACTCCCGTGGTCTGCCCTGCTTGTTCCTATTCAACCCATGCACATCACCAGCTCTGAGTGTCCGGCCCTGGGCTGGGCACTGGAGCGTGGAGAGGAGATGCTGCAGGATTTGAATGGAGCAAGATTAATCAACAGGAGCCATAATAGCAATGAATCAGACCCAGTCCCTGTCTGGGAGGTCCTGGAGGCAGGGACGGTGGGGAGAGCCATGTACATAAATAACTCAGGGTCAGGGTGGACAGCGCTCCATCTCCAAGCCAGCCAAGTGCAAGAGAGGATACTTCCTCCTGCCAAAGACCTGGGAGTGGCTGCAAGGTGACAGTGACCTGGACACAGCTTTTGAAGGTTGAGTGAAATGTTGGGCAGACAGAGATGGTGGGGTGCTCTGTGTGTCCAAAGGAGGCAGAGATGTTGGGGACACACAGGAGACTGGCATATATGAGGGGTGGGAGACCAGTGAGAGACAGGTGGTGGTATTTTGGACAGGTGATGCCCTTCCAAACCACATACCTCAAACATCTCAGGATTGATTTTCTCAGGAAAGACAGGACTGGCTAAGCCAAAAGGGAACAGGATTTGAAGCCAGACAGATCTATTTCTGAATCCTGTGCAGAGCAATACATAGTAGATGTTCAGTAACTGTGCCTTGAGTGAATGCAAGACAGTGAGATTTGCCCAAGACCTCACATCTAGAATGAGGTCCCAGCCAGGATGGATGGATTCACACTTTCTTTCATTCAGCAAATAGCTACTGCGCACCTACTATGTGCCGAGCACTGCCTGTTGCTGAAATGACAGCATGAAGGAGACAGACAAGGTCCCTGCCCCCTGGAGTTTATAGTGTAGGTGAGGGAGTGGGACATTAAACAAATAATGACCCAGACATATTTAGAACTGTAGCTCTGAGGAGTGCTAGAAAGAGCTGTGAAAGTGTAGAAAAGAATTTGATCTGATCTCGGGCATTGTTAATGGATTGAATTGTGTCCCATAAAAATATGCGTTGTAAATCCTAAATGCTACCATTTGGATAAGGAGCTCAGGTGGTGCAGTGCCTAAGGCATTTGACTGCTAGCCAGAAGTTTGGTGGTTCAGACTCACCAGCTGATCTGTGGAAGGAAGATGGGGCAATCTACTTCCTAAAGATTTACTGCCTGGGAAACCCAGTGGGGGTTGCTATGAGATGGAATTGACTTGAATTTTTGGTTTTATCAGGTGGCTATAGGAGCTCTGAGAGCTCTGGTAGCATAGTGGCTAAGACACTTGCCTGCTAACCAGATGTCTGGCAGTTCAAACCCACCAGCCGCTCCTCGGAAGGAAGGTTGGGCAATCCTACTTCCGTAGTGATAACTGCCTCAGAAACCCAAGGAGGGGTCGCTATGAGTCGGGGCCTCAGAAACCCAAGGAGGGGTCGCTATGAGTCGGGGCCTCAGAAACCCAAGGAGGGGTCGCTATGAGTCGGGGCCGACTCGACAGCACATAACAACAACAACAACAACAATAGGAGCTCTGGTAGCATAGTGCCTAAGGCACCTGACTGCTCACCAGAAGGCTGGAGGTTCAAACCCACCAGCCACTCCTCGGAAGGAAGGTTGGGCAATCCTACTTCTGTAGTGATTGTTGTTGTTGTTGTTGTTTTGCCGCCCCGACTCATAGCGACCCCTCCTTGGGTTTCCAACTCGCTATGAGTCGGGGTGACTTGATGGCAAACAACAACAACAATAGTCCCATCTGGGTATAAGGTTTTCTCTGTTACGTTAATGTATCCATATGAATGCAGGGTGTGTCTTAAGCTGATCACTTTTGAGATGTAAAAGAAGCCATTCTGGAACGGAGATGGAAGCATAAAGGAGGGGAAGGTACACACCACTTTAGACCCAAAAGGACACAAGGAACGAAAGCTGAAAGAGACAAGGATCTCCCCTCGACCCAGAGAGAGAAAGGCTTGCCCTAGAGCCAGCACTCTGAATTCCTTCATCTAGCCTCTTAAACCCTGAGAAAGCAAATCTGTTTCTTAAAGCCAACCACTTGTGGTATTTCTGTTATAGCAACACTAAGAAACAAAGACAGGTGTGGAGGAAGCACCCTGGAGGAAGTGATGATGACGGAACCCAGAGATGATGGGTGAGCAGGACAAGATGGGTGGCCAGACAAGAGAGGGAACAGCCTCCAGGGCAGAGGGAACAGCGTGAGCAAAGGTCTAGAGGTGGGAGGAAGGGATCAATTCCTGGAGGAAGAGGAGGGAAGCAGCAGGAACCAGGCTCTTTAAGCTTCAACCTGGGCATCTGCTCTTTATCCAAAGAGTGATGGGAGCCCCCAACCTCAGCTTCCTCATCTATAAACTCTCCACTCACTCTGGGATGAGGTGGAGACCAGGATGAGATTCCCAGGAGGGTTCCCTGTTTCCCTAGAGACCCGGCCTTGCCTGGGGTGCTGGAGACTGGGGAAGTCTCTGGGGACCCTGAGAAAGAATGCCACAGGCTTCTTTCTCAAACCTTGGAATGAACCTACTCTCAGCTCCAGGCTGGGGACTATCGGCTTCCAGCTGAAATTGGATGGAGGCCTCAGCAGTGACCTGGGCTGGTGAGACAAGGAGAGGGAGTAGGCAAAGCCCCAATCTGATAGGGGAGTCAGCCCTCAGGGAGCTTCAGACTGTCAGGGGAGCCATGACCGCTCTGTGCCCTGTGTTGGGCTCTGGGGACACTGAGGTGAGCCCCTGCCCTGGGGAAGCATCCAGCCTGGAGAGTAAACAGGTGCACTGAATTTATCTCTCATATGCATGGCCCAGACCTGCTTCATGGTGGCTGCACCATGACAAGATCCCTTTCTCAGGGTTCAGAGGTCTGGTACCCTGACTTCTGGGTCTCAGGGTCTCTGTAGGCAGGGAGGAGGCCCCCTGCTAGGACTAAGGCTCACCTAAATTGATTTTCCTGAGCCATGTGCGTTGTGCAGAAGATGGCCACCAGGGGACAACATGCAACAGAAGCATTCTTTACTACTTTCATTTTTTCCTCCTCTCTTGGCCAAACCCTCATAGCATCCCTGAAGGACAGATACAGGCAGAGTAGAACTACCCCATAGCGTTTCCAAGGCTGTAAATCTTTATGGAAGCAAACTGCTACATCTTTCTCCCACAGAGTGGCTGCTGGGTTTGAACTGTTGACCTTTTGGTTGGCAGCTGAGCGCTTTAGTCACTGCTCCATCAGGGCTCCTTTCCCTTGGCCAAGCAACCCAGAAAATACCACACTGGCAATTTAGACCCAGACACAGCTTAAAGTTGTGCATACTGTGTCCTTCACAAAGGTGCCCAGCTTGGGGTGGGGGAAAGGCCTGAACCCTAAGCCTTGAACTCTGGTACTAGATGGGATGTCTGAACCAGTACCCTGCACTTTTTTTCTTAGCATAAAAGCATCATCTCCTTGCCAAGGTGTGCACTACAAGGTTGCATCCACCCAGAGGGGAGGGCTTTTTCTAATTTGCATGAAGCTTCCATATAGACTTGCAACATCATTCCCAGGAACCAGGGGAACCTGAGAAAGAAGGCCACAGGTTGACCTTGGAATATTCTCATTCCCAGCTCAGGGGCTGGGATTGTTGGAGATAGATGTCAGTTCTGAGTTCCCTGTCAGCATGAAGAGGGCCAGGAACAGGGAGGAAGAGAGAAAGGTGAGCCCCAGTGTGATGGAGGAGACACAGCCACTCTGTGTCCTCAACCAGGCACTGTGGACACAGAGCGAAGCCAGCTGCTACCTGGGGAACCTTACAGACTAGTGGGTAAACAGGTGCTAAGGTTCTCGGTGCTAGGACAGACATCTCTCAGCTCCTCCAGGGAAGGCATTCTAATGGACAACATAGTGAAGGAGAGGCCTGCTGACCCATGTGGGGCCACTGGCAGGGAGCTGTGGGACAGTTGAGTTGTGTGGGTTAATAACAGCAACAATAATAATCAAGGCAGCTGAGAGAACTTCCCCGGTGCCAGGCAGTATGCTGAGACCCTTACTGGTCCTATCCTGTTTACTCTTCCCAGTAACCTTGGGAGGTGGGTCCAAACCTGGCCATAGTGGGGCAGCCCTTTATCTCTCAGCATCCCCCTCTATCTTGACTTCTGGGGTGATTCCCAGCCTAGAGATTCCCAGGACCTAAGAATAGGCAGCACCCCCTCCATCTCTGCCTCTGATATTTACACAAGCTATGTGCTTTCTCTCAATTGTTCTACATCATATATATCCTTCAAATTCCACCTGCAAGGGTCTTCCCTGCTTCTCTCCCTCATTGATGTTTCACTTATCAAATATTGATTGAATCAATACCTGCCATGTGCTATCTGCCCAAAGATTGGGGACAGAGCTATGAGTGAATAGACAAGGCTGTTCTGGAGATTAGAGCAGGTATTGGCAAACTATGGCCTATAGGCCATAGCTGGCCCGCTGTCTATTTTTATAAATAAAGTTTTATTGAAATATATCCATGCTCACATGTTTATCTATTGCCACCAGCCACTCGGAAGGAAGATGGGGCAATCTACTTCCGTAGTGATACTGCCTCAGAAACCCAAGGAGGGGCCGCTATCAATGGCACATAACAACAACAACAACATGACAATAGATATGGTTAGGAACAACTAAGGGAGATGAACTTGTCAGTTTGTTGTTGCAAAAACGGCCATGAGGCCACATGTTCCGACCTCCTCTAACCCTACAAGAGGAAGACAGGATTACCAGCAGTAACCCAAGGCCTATTCCTGCCAGGCCAGACATGCTGCCTCCCTCCAGCCCTTTCACCAACCGTTCCTCCCAAAGCACCCACCACCTCTCTCCTGGGTTCGATAATTCGCTGCAGTGGCCACACAGAACTCACAGATTACAAGGTTTATTAGGGAAGCACCAAGCTACAATTTGCGTTCAGGAAAAATGCTTAGTCTCTCTCCCAGCCCACCGTCCCTCAGCCAGCAGTCTCTCACAGTCTCTTTCCCAGCAGTGCTGGTCCCTCGGTGTCTCACTCAGCAATGCGTGTCTCTTGCGTCTCTTTCCCAGCAACGTGTATCTCAGGAGCCCGTGTCTCTTTCAGCGGCACGTCTTCCTCAACCAGCAGTCAGAGAGAGTTCTGCCTCCAGGAGGCCTCCTTTTGAGCCCAGCAGGGTGGTCAAACTAGACAATTATAGCATCAGAACTTTAAGCACCTGAGAGAGAGTGGGCACCTCCCAGAACATTGTTTTGTGCCACTCCCAACAGAAATACTCCAGGTGGACACCTTCAGCAATCAGGAGCTCCTCAGTTGCTCATAGAAAATCCCACCTTGGAGTTTACAAAGACTTATGGGTAGAAAAGCCACACAAAGTAATTTACTACACCGCAGTTGTCCAGTGGTGGCTTGTGTGTTGCTGTGAGACTGGAGGCTATGCCACCAGTGTTGCAAAATGCCAGCAGGGTCACCCATGGTAGACAGGTTTCAGTGGAGCTTCTAGACTAAGACAGACTCAGAAGAAGGAAGAGGCCATCCACTTCTCAAAGAATTGGCCAGTGAAAACCTTATGAATAGCAGTAAAACATGGTCTGATATATTACTGGAAAACTTTATGAACAGCCCTGAAACATTGTCCAATACAGTGCCAGAAGATGAGCCCATCAGGTTGGAAGGCACTCAAAATATGACTGGGGAAGAGCTGACTCCTCAGAGTAGAAATTACCTAAATGATATGGATAGAGTAAAGCTTTCGGGATCTCCATTGGCTGATATGGCACGACTCAAAATGAGTAGAAACAGACGCAAACATCCATTAATAATTGGAACATGTAACATACTTAGTATGAATCTAAGAAAACTAGAAGTTGTCAAAAATGAAATGGAACACATAAAGATTGATATCCTAGGTGTTCATGAGCTGAAATGGACTGGCCATTTTGCATCAGACAACCATATGATTTACTATGCCAGAAATGACAAATTGAAGAGGAATTGTGTGACATTCATCATCACAAAGACTGCTTTAAAATCTGTCCTAAAGTACAGTGCTGTCAGTGATAGGATAATATCCATATGCCTATGAGGAAGACCAGTTAGTACTACCATTATTCAAATTTGTGCACTGACCACCAAAGCCAAAGATGAGGAAATTGAAGATTTCTACCAACTTCTGCAGTCTGAAATTGACCAAACATGCAATCAAAATGTGTTTATTATCACTGGTGACTGGAATGCAAAAGTTGGAAACAGAGAAGAGTCACCGGTAGTTGGAAAATATGGCCTTGGTGACAGAAATGACACTGGAGGTTGCACAGTAGAATTCTGCAAGACCAAGGACTTATTCATTGCAAATACCTTTTTCCAACAACGCAAATGGTGGCTATACATGTGGACTTTGCCAGATGGAGTACACAGGAATCAGATTGACTACATCTGAGGAAAGAGGTGATGGAGAAGCTCAATATCTTCAGCCAAAACAAGGCCAGGAGCTGATTGTGGAACAGACCATCAATTGCTCATATGCAAGTTCAAGTTGAAGTTGAAGACAATTAAAACAAGTTCACAAAGCCAAAATATGACTTGATAATATCCATAATAAATAAATTTTACTTGCCTGGGATTTTAATGATATTGTTTGATAATTTCTGCATTCTGTTGCATCACCTTTCTTTGGAATGGTTACAAATATGGATCTCTTCCAGTCAGTTGGCCAGGTAGCTGTCTTCCAAACTTCTTGGCATACATAAGTGAGTACTTCCAGCATTGCATCCATTTGTTGAAATATCTGAAATGGTATTACATCAGTTCCTGGAGACTTGTTTTTCATCAATGCCTTCAGTGTAGCTTGAACTTCTTCTTTCAGAACCATTGGTTCTTGATCATATGCTACCTCTTGAAATGGTTGAATGTTGACTTTTTTTTTTTTTTTTGGTAAAATTACTTTAAGTATTCTTTCTGTCTTTTTAAAAAATATTTCCTTTCTGTCTTATTTTTAATATTTAATTAAAAATATATAATATTTTAATATTTAATATATTTTGCTGATAGAATGCTTCAATATTGCAACTCAAGGCTGAAATTTTTTCTTTAGATCTTTCAGTTTGAGGAATGCTGAGTGTGTTCTTACCTTTTGATTTTCTAACTCTAGGTCTTTGCACATTTAATTATAATATTTTACTTTGTCTTCTTGAGCCGCCCTTTGAAATCTTCTGTTCAGTTCTTTTATTTCAGCATTTCTTCCATTCACTTTAGCTACTCTCTGTTCAAGAGCAAGTTTCAGAGTCTCTTCTGACATCCATTTTGGTCTTTTCTTTCTTTCCTGTCTTTTTAATGACCTTTTGCTTTCTTCATGTATGATGTTCTTGATGGCATCCCACAACTCATCTGGTCTTTGGTCATTGGTGTTCATTGCATCGAATCTATTCTTCAGACGGTCTCTACATTCAGGTGGGATATACTCAACATTGTATTTTAGCTCTTGTGAACTTGTTTTAATTTTCTTCAGCTTCAGTTTAAACTTTCATATGGGCAATTGATTAATGGTTGCAACAGCACAACAACAGAGAGCTGTTAGAAATTCAAGCTGGATTCAAAAGAGAACATGGAAGGAGGGATATCATTGCTGACATCAGATGGATCTTGGCTGAAAGTAAAGAATACCAGAAAGAAGTTTACCTGTGTTTTATTGACTATGCAAAGGCATTTGAGTGTGTGGATCATAACAAATTATGGATAACATTGTGAAAAATGGGAATTCCAGAACACTTAATTGTGCTCATGAGGAACTGTATATAGACCAAGAGACAGGCATTCAAACTGAACAAGAAGATACCACATGGTTTAAAATCAGGAAAGGTATGCATCAGGGCTGTATCATTTTACCATATTTATTCATTCTGTATGCAGAGCAAATAATACAAGAAGCAGGACTATACAGAGAAGAAACCAACATCCGGATTGGAGGAAGACTCATTAACAACCTGCAACATGCAGATGACATGACCTCGCTTGATAAAAGTGAAACCTGGAAGCACTTACTGATACAATTAAAGCCTTCAGTATGGATTACATCTCAACATAAAGAAAACAAAAATCCTCACAACTGGACCGATAAGCAACATCACGATAAATGGAGAAAAGATTGAAGTTGTCAACGATTTAATTTTACTCAGATCTACAATCAGTGCCCATTGGAAGCAGCAGTCAAGAAATCAGACAATGCATTGCTCTGGACAAATCTGCTGCAAAAAAACTTCTTTAGAATGTTAAGAAGCAAAGATGTCACTTTGAAGACTAAGGTGAACCTAACTCAAGCCATGGTCTTTCCAATAGGCTCATATGCATGTGAGAGCTGGACAAAAAATAAGGACGACCACAGAAGAACCAATGCATTTGAACTATGGTGTTGGCGAAAAATACCAAATGAACGAACCATTGACTGCCAGAAGAACAAACAATTCCGTCTTGGAGAAAGTACAGCTGAATCCTCCTTAGAAGTTAGGATGGCAAGGCTTGACCTCTCATACTTTGGACATGTTATCAGAAGGGACCAGTCCCTGGAGAAGGACATCATGCTTGGTAAAATAGATGGTCAGTGAAAAAGAGGAAGACCCTTAAAGAGATGGATTGACACAGTGGCTACAACAATGAGCTCAAGCATTGATTGTGAGGATGGCACAGGACTGGGCAGTGTTTCATTCTGTTGTACATAAGGCTGCTGAGTGGAAACCAACTTGACAGCACCTAACAACAACAATAAATAAATAAACCAACAAATTGTGAGACATGCCACAAGGAACCCAAGAGAGGCAGAAACTGAGACTTACGGTGAAGATGGGTTGGCCATTTCTTCTTGCCTCCCACCCTTGGCACCCTAAGCTGATCAGCTAGGGGAGCATTGGACCTGCTGGCCCCTCTTGATGATCATGCCTTGGTTGGAGAGTCCTCCTAAGTTGGTGGTTATGCGAAGCAGAGGTGAGGGTCAGGGCCCTGATTCCCCATCATTCCCCACCTGCCTCACTGCCTCCAACCCTGGCCATGAGCATTTCTTCACCCTCCATCATCTCATCTCCTGGGAGGTAGGAAGGAAGGGGAAGTAGCATTCCTTATACAAATGGGACAACTGAGGCTCGTTATGTTTAATGACTTGGCCAATGCTTTGCTGAGCTGCAGTGGTGATCTTGATGCCATGGGAAAGCCCCAGATGGAATTGAGGACATTGGGCTTCTAGCTCCAGGACTCATTCAGGCAAGTCTGTACATCTCTGGTCAGTTTGTTCATCTGGGACCGAGAGGGTTGGATAAATGGACCTGTAAGTTCTCTGGGTCTGCCAGCAGCATGCTGGGTCTCGCCTCAGTTGTTCTCTGAACCTCGGTTTCTCTCTGTAAAATGGAGAGAAGAATGCTGGGCCCTCCCACACTCCTGGGGATGGTCCCAAGCCAGGGAGATCACAGATGAGAAAGTGCTTTGAGCTCAGTGGAAGAAAGGCGCTCTATAAACCCAGGGGGTTATTAGGGTGATGGTGCTGGTGATTTGGCATGGGGTGATGGTGGGGAGGCCCCAGAGCAGTGTTTGGGTCTGACCAGCAGAGGGCACTGTGGGATCCACTTTACTCCTCCAAGGGCTTGTTTTGAGGCCCTGCTATGCTGGGAGCCTGCAGTCCTGGGCATAGGGACATGGCTGGAAATGAATAGGACACAAGATGCTCTCAGCCTAGTAGTGGTGGGAGTGGGTGGGGACAGTGAGCAAACTGGCTTTGCTACACAGTAAGATGGCGCTACAATGGGCATTTAGTGAGGATAGAGGGTTCCCTGGGTGATGCAAATAATGGGCCAAACTAAAGATTTGAGATTCGAGTCCATCCAGAGACACTTCAGAAGAGAGGCCTGGGGAGCACACTTCTACGCCGACACATTGGGTCGCCTTGAGTCAGGACTGACTTGATGGCAACCAGCTTTGGAGGGGATGATGCCCCCTTTGCCCAAAGGAAATAGGAAGGGGGCTGCAGCCTGAAGCCCAGATCAGAGCTCTGGCCAAAGATCCATAAGTGTTGCTGGGGGATGTCAGCCCAGCTGCCTGGGTTCTGGTCCCCTCTCTGCCACTTATTGGCAAGTTACGTCACCTCTCTGGGCCTCCTCATCTGTAAAATGGGAGTAATAATACTGTACTACCCATCTCATAGGGTGGGTGTGTTGTGAGGATTAAATTAGTTAACTTTGGGTAAGACCTCTCAAAACAGGGCCTGACCCATGCAAGCTCCTCAAGTGTTGCTATTATGACCCTGAAGTGGACTGTATGGATACTGGTAACTGAAGCCAAGAGGCTCTGTGTTCACTCAAGGGAGAGTGGTGAGGTCAGGCCCAGAATGGAGCCCCTTGGAGAAAAAGGAGGAAAGGGAGAGAGGTGGTCTGAGAGATCTGGGGGGTGGAGGAGAGCACATGATTGGGGGGATGCCAGGAGGTGAGAGAGAGTTTGAGAAAAGAGAGTGTAGCCAAGCACCCAGTGGGGCACAAAGGAAACCCCCTCACTGAGTCATTTCTCAGCCACGTGCCTTGGACAAGTCCTCGGTCTCTCTAAGTCTCGGTTTCCTCTTCTGTAAAATGGGGAAATAGCTCCTGCCTCACTGGGCTCCAAAGATACCCTACAATGGCCTGGCTCTGGGATGAGTGTAAGTGACCCCAACAACTTTATTGTATTCCTTCTGTCCCCAAGAGGGGCTGGGCTCCCTGGCTCTGTCCCCACAATATCCAAGCCTTTTGTTTAGAAAACCAGCCGAAGAGGAAAACCCCAAAAACAAACACAGCCCAGCTGGTCTCCCCTGCCTGGCCCTGCCCAGCCCTGCCCTGCCCACTCCTGTCTTCCCACCCTGAGAAGCAGGGTGAGGTGGGTGGGGAGAGAAGCCATTGCTCTCGGAAATGGTGTTCCACGGAAGAGCTGGCAGGGTGGGGGTGGGGAACAGCAGGAACCAGGTCAGGGTAGTGCTGACGGACCCCAGGGCTCACCCCAGATGCTTTCAGTTCTGCTGGAAGCTGGTTAAACACGCACATTCCAGAGCCCTGCCCCCACCCTCCAGGTCCTGATTCCCTAAATCTGGGGAGGAGCCCAACCCTTCTACCCAGGGTCTGAAGTAAAAGGTCCAGGAATCTGGCTTTGAGACCTGCTGGGAAGGGCGGAAGACAATTTGCGGAGGGGTCTGGTGGGGGGCAGGGTGGAAGGGAGCACGTGTGAGGATGGGAGAAACTTCCAGCAGGCTTGGTGGCTGAGGGGATGACAATGATGGGAAAAGGAGGCCATAAGTACAGGAGAGAAGGCGTGGGTGGAGGACACACAGGGGATGCCGTGGTAGTTGTTTGTGTGTCAACTTGGCTGGGCCTGGTTGAGTGCCGGGCAGCTGGTGGTAGTTACTCCCCATGATGAGACTGGCAATCAACTCCATGGTGGGATCTACTGTAAGCAGCTGAGTAGCAGCTGCCTTTGGGATGTGATCTGCCTCCTGTTTATAAGGAGAAGCTTTGGGAATGGTCTCTGGCCTATGGCATGCTTGGACCCTGCATAGCAGCTTGCTATGCTCTGCCAACCTTGGGACTCACAATGGACTTAAGTTAATGGCCTGCCGTGTGGTTTGGTAACATCGGGACTGTGCCTTTTTACTTGTCAACCTTGGGGTTTGTCAGTCTCAGCAGCCAGCAGCTGTCTGAGTGAAGAAAAGCCTCTAGCTCCAGTGGGCCGGGAGCAGGAGGCAGAGCTGGACCCCAAGGTGGAGGGGCTTTCACCCAGCCCCTAGAGCCTGGCACTTTGCACTTGGACTTAAAGCCTCCAAATTGTAAGAATGAACTCCTGGTTGTTTAAGCCATCCCATTTGTGGTATATTCTTGTCAGAGTGGCACTAGGTAACTAGAACAGATGGCAAGAAAATTCCCTTAAAAATAAAGGATCCTTGTGATTCTGCATCAGGAGTCTTATGCACACTCTCTTTGGAGCCTCACAGCCATCCCGGGGAGTGGGGATTATTTTGCAGCCCATTGTACAGATGAGGAAACGGAGGTTCAGGGAGGCAAAGTGCTGGATCCCCAATCCTGTCTTCCTGACTCCTGGGCAGTGGGCAGACTACCCTCCTCATCTATGGAAGCAGGAGGGAAAGTGACCATTTTATCTAGGGCTGGCCCCTTTGGGACACTGAGCTTTGGACCTTGGTGATACCTTCAGAGCCTGGCTGCAACAGGACTGAGCAGGGGCGGGGTAGAGACCTCTGATTCTGGAGGGATGGGGAGAGAGGCACCACACATGTTTGGCAGGCCCAGGACACTAAACTCAAGGAGTGGGGAGATGTGGCATAGGGGACAGAGTGTGGCCACTCCCTGACCACCACCACCACTACCATAGACAGGACCTAGTCCACAGTCAGGCTCTGGGACCCAGCCTGGGGGGTTGAAAGCATGGTCCACATTTGGAGATGAGGAAGGTTGGGCAATCTACTTCCGTAGCGATACTACCTCGGAAACCTAAGGAGGGGTTACTGTGAGTTGGGTCCAACTCGATGGCACATAACAACAACAACAAGAGGTCCAGGCTGGAGGCATGTGCAGCAATGGGGAGATGGGGCAGGGAGCAAGAGCAGAACTCTGCAGGGCCATAGGGTCCCAGCTTGGGAAACTTCCTGTTGTCGGAGTGGTAGACAGGGGCTTGTCAAGTAATTTTTGACCCCAATTGGCCAGCACCCTCCTGGCCAGGCCTGAAGGCCATCTTCAGCTCTCTGTCTCTCTCCTCTCTCCCTTTCCTTTCCTCCATTATCAGTCGCTCTCCCTACACCTCCCACCTTCTTTGCTACTGCCAGCTGGGTTAGCAGGCCCGGCCAGCCTCACCCAGAAGCCTTCTGATCTAATTTGTATCCTCCAACACTTCTCATTTCCCCACTCCTGCCCAGGCTGGGTGGTTCCTGGGAGGATGAGGGGGAAAAACACAGGATGGGGAGATCAGAGCCCAGAGCAAGAGGAAAGAAAAAGCTCCAAGATGTTGGACTGGAAAGGGAGAAGCAACTGTGGCCAAGTGAGTTAACTCACTGGGTCCTGCCCTCATAGAGTCTGTGAGGAGTCAAGGATGTTGCATCTGGCATGTACTTAGTGCTCAAAGACAGTTTGCCATTATCATTATTGGAGAGTGGCCTCCTGTGAACTTATCTCACCCACTCACTTCTCACCAGGGAAACCAAGGCTCAGAGAGGGCGTGGGCCCAGTCCTGGGTCACACAGCACTTAAAGATGGCTGAGCCGGCGCTTCCTCAGGGTGGGTCCCTTGGGTCGGGCTCTATTGTGCTCTCCCTAGTAGGAAACCGCTGTGCTCAGCAGCCTGGGCAGCAGGAGAAGAGGAACAAGTTTGGCTACGTGACCGGCAGGCCCTGGAGGCTGAGCCAGGCCCAGTGCCCGGAAAACAACCTGCTGGGGGCCGCCTGGGCAGGGCGAGCTGGGTGGGCATCGGGGTGGGAACCTCCCAGCCTGGAGAGGGGGAAGTGGGCTGAGCTGCAGCCTTCCTCAGGATAGTGCTGGGAGGAGGCCTCCGGCCCAGTACTCAAACCTGCCCTTGAGGGGGCGGCGGGCCAGCTAACTGCTTCCCCATAATACACTGCTCTGGGTAAATGGGCACGTGGGTGGGCAGTGGGACCAATGGGCACATACAGCACCTGGGGGTGATTTACGCAAAATGCCTGCTTGCTCCTCAGCTCTAGTTTATGGGGGTTTGGGCAGACAACCAGGCGGGAAGGAGGACTCAGCCCTGCCCATGGGCAGCTTGGCTCCCAGGAGCCCATGGGCAAAGCCCTGGGGACAAAACCTGAGCCTCTGCTACTGCCCCATCACCAGACCTGGAACAAGGCGGAGTCCTTCGTCCTTCTTGGGCATTAATTCCCCTTGGGGACTCAAGAAACCACTGCCTCCTTCCCCTCTGTACTCAGGGATGACTCAGGGCCAGAACCAGCTATAGGAGACAGCGCCTGCAGGCCTGGAGGTTCATGCTGGCCCAGCTTGGTCAGTCACCACAGGGAGGCATTGAATGCCAGACTTAGTAGCAGGGACTTTATCTGGTGGCAAAGGGGAGCCATTGTAGGAGTCAGCACAGAGGTGGGAGGTAGTCAAATGGAGCTGGCCTGGAGTTGGAAGTCAGAAGGAAAGCAGGTAGTGTTGTCTGGGAGAGACAGGAGGCTATTGCTTGGGCAGCACCTGGGGTCTGGAGGAGGAGGGGAGAAGGAGTAAGGTCTAAGCCAAGTGGATGATGGGGAAAGGGAAATAAAGAGGTTGGAAGCACTAGCACTGGAGTTGGCTGCCTGGACTCAATGTGTGGTGCTCCTTCTTCCCACTGCAAGACTTCTCTAGAAGGAAGCTGTGGCCCTGATGGCATGTTAAATGCCAGCCTTCACCCCCAATCTTGTTCTCTGAAGGAGTCTTTGGCTGATGCAATGGTTAAGTGCTCAACTACTAAGGGAGGTTGGTATTTGACCCATGAGAGGTGGTGTGGTCAACTCTAACGGAGGTTGGTGTTTGACCCATGAGAGGTGGTGTGGAAGAAAGGCCTGGTGATGTGCTTCTGTAAAGCAGCCAGGAAAACTCTGCCACATACAGCTCTACTCTGCACACATAGAGTCACCCTGAGTTGGAACTGACTTGAGGCCAATTCTTTAGGTTCTGGCTGTTCTTTGGGCAAAGCACAACAAAAGTGAGGTTGGAACTAGGTCAGAACAAGGAGGACCTTCTTGCCTGGCTCTCTGGACTCCTCAGTGTCAAATGCCCAGGGCAGAGGATGCCCTGTTTGGCAGGGAACCCCTGGGATGAGCAGGTGGAGTATATGTCTGGACAGCAGAGGGGCTGGCGAGGATGCAGGTGGCCCTTGGGGCAGGTCCAATGGCCAAGGACAGCCTCCATGAGCCAGTGATGGCAGCATTGAGCAGAATCTCAGCCAAGGTCAGGATGCCAGTCAGCATCACCACGCATCACTGGGGGAGGCCAGTTCTGCAGCTGTGCCCACTGTTTAAGGCAATGAAACTCTGAAAGGGGAAGGAAAGAGAAGACCCTGTCTGGATTTCAAGAATTCCCCTGCAAGAGGGCCTGGGGCTGCACACCAGGCTGCAATCCGAGCCCTTGGCTGGTTTGTCTGCTAGAGAGAGAGAGAGGGGGGAAGACAGAGGCCCCCATGGACGGAATATTTCCTGGCTTTCCCCATATCTCCATTGGACTGTCTCTAAGCCCCAGCTTCCTCATCTGTAAAATGGGGCAATAGCAGTGCCTGCCTCAGAGGACTGATTGAAGGAATAAAGGAGACCGTGCATAAGGGCATGGCTTACACCAGCGCCCTGTAAAACCTGGCCATGGGTTGCATCTTTGGGTCTTACTTGAGCCAAATATACTCTGCCCATTGTGCAGAAGAGGAAAACTGAGGCTCAGAGAGGTCAAAGGGACCTCCCATGCAATCCTCAATTCTAACTGCAATTCTAACTGTCCAACTCCCAGGCCTGGATTCTCTGAACTGGCAGTGCAGATGAAATTGAGTGGGCAGGTAGCAGGGTGGAGGAACAGGAGCCATGTACACTGTGCTTGGATTGAGGGAGGGGAATCCAGCTCCCAGCCCCTCCTCCCATCTCTCCTGGCCTGTCTCCTTCACAAAGGACTCAGGTCAGCAGCCCCTGTGAGCTTCTCCTTCTGAGCCTAGCACCTTCCTGGGGTTGCACAGATGCTTGGGTCTAACTGGAATCCTTTCCACTTTAGCCACAGCCTATTTCCTCCCCACCTGCCTCTGGGTCAAAAATGGCATTCACCTTTATTGAGATTCCCCACCCTCCCTAATGATGAGAAAAGAGGAGCCACCAACCCCTTCTCCAGAGCATCATTCCTTCTGGTCCCGGGAATGTCCTAAAAACTCTGCCAGCCTTCCTTGCAGTCCTTCATACTCAGGGTAGTTGCCCTGAGCCTAAAAGAGAAGTCAGGCAGAGAGAGAAATCAGGTATCTGGTTCTAAGAGAGGTCTCTGTTGTTGCCGGATGTCATGGAGTTGATTCCAACTCACAGTTACATATTCAAGGTCCCTGCGTGATGCAAACACTTTGTGCCCGACTACTAAATTAAAGATTGGTGGTTCAAACCCACCCAGCAGTGCCATGGAAGAAATGCCTAATTATCTGCGTCTGTAAAGATCCCAGTCAAGAAAGCCCTGGGGGGAACAGCTCTGCTCTGCCACACGTGGCGTGGTGTCACCACGATTGGGAATCTATCAGAGGGTGGTGTTTTTTGTTTGTTTGTTTGCTTGTTTTTAGTTCTAACAGGGAGAGCAGAGTCCTCCTCTTCCAGGCCCCCAACTCTGGTATCCAAACCTAACAGGGCTGGAACCTCAAATGCCCACTAGACCCAGGCAGGAGCCAGCCAGTCTCTCCTGGTGCACCTGGCCAGTTGAGCAGGTGGTGGAGCCAAGGGCCAACTCATGGCTTGGTTGTAAACAGCAGCCTAGTGGGAAGTTGGCAGCTGGCTCTTCTGCCATTTCCCCCAGCCCCCTCCCCGAGAGCCCCACCCTGGGGGAAAGAGGGTGTCCCGACTTGTTGGAGGAGTTTCCAGCCCACACCTGTGCCCACACTGGGCGGGTGTGAGAGGATGACTGATGGGAGCCCAGGAACTGGCCTCCAGCCCACAGAAAATTCTTGTCCTTAGCCCCGCCCCCTCACCTTCTCCCCTCACTGGTGCTGGAAGGCGCCAGGGTTCTTGGAATGCTGAGCCCCCATCTCATCCAATCCAGCCTACCTGCCTTTGCCACTTTGCATGGGGCCACGCCAGCAAAGCAGAGCAAGGGCCATCTGGGAGCTGGATCGTGCCCTGCAAGGAGCTCCCTCGGCTCCTCCTTCCCACCAATTGGTAACCATGTCCCCTTGGAAGACGAGGTGCAGCTCTGAGGTTTCCAGAAGAAATAAAACTGTTCTCCAACAAGAACTTAGACATGTGCCTTGCACTTTGCAAACATTATCTGGGAGATAGGAATCGCCACTTCCACTTTAAGGATGAGGAAACTCAGGCTGGACTACCAGTTGTGTGAGGGCTTGGACACTCTGCCTAGTTTGCCCCTGCATCCCTAATGCCTGGCACACAGCAAGCTGTCAAGACATACATGCAGAGTGGATGTAGGAGGCTCAAATTGGCAAGTGATTTGCCCAGGGTCACACAGCCAGAAAGAAATTCAACTGGCAATCTATCCAGGCCAGTCTGAATCCTGCCCCCAGGCTCTTTCTGAGCCCCCAGCCACTGAGGTGGGGGAATCACACAAGCACATATGAATGGGTGCCCAGCATCTGTCAGAGCCCTGCACACACACACGCATGTGTGCATGCATGCACTTCAGCTGAAAGGCCATACCTGCTGTACCACCCAAGCCCACATAACGTCCCTCCCCCTGCCATCCCTGGTAGGTACACAAACTCCTTTCTGTGCTGGTCTCACACCCTCCTCTGTCACCACCCCCTCCTCCACGCCTGTGGAAGGCAGGATAGCACATGCCCTCTTCCACCCCCACAGCCCTGGGTCCTCCCTGCCTCCCTAGGCCCCAGGAACTACTTGGGCACCAGGACTGCTTGGAGAAACCTGTAGAACCCCCTACACACACTATCCAGACAGTCAGACTCGGGCCAAAGGAAGGACAGCAGCCCAAAGGTGGTGCAGCACAAAAGTGATGGAGCTCATGCCTGGGTAGGCATTGTCTAGGGCTTGGCATTTCCAAGATTTGGTGGCATCTCTAAGATTTGATGCTGTGCCGTGTGATCCACTCTTAGGAAGTGCCTGGAAGTGCAGGCCCACATGGCCAGAACTCCTGGACTCCACCCCCTGCTCTGTGTAGCCCCAGCCCTGCTTGGGAACTAGCTGTGATGTTGGGTCCCAGGACAAAGGGGCAGAAGACTCACTTTCCAGAGCAGGTTGAACCTGGACTGAGTCCCTCCTGCTTCCCCAGTGATAAAGAGCCCACAGGCAGGGGTGGTCGGGGAGAAAGGAACCCTGGGGAGTATGGATGGCATGGGTCAAACTCTGAGTTTGAGACTACCTGCACTTTTTCATTTAACCTCACAGCAACCCTGGGAGATACGCATTGTTGTTTGTTGTTGTTATGTGCCTTGGAGTCATCTCTGACTCATAGTGACCTTATGTACAACAGAATGAAACACTGCCCAGTCCTGTGCCAGCCTCACGATCCCTGCTATACCTGAGCCCATTGCTGCAGCCGCTGTATCAACCCATCTTGTTGAGGGCCTTCCCCTCTTTCGTTGACCCTCCACTTTACCAAGAATGGTATCCTTCTCCAGAGAATGGTCCCTTCTGACGACATGACCAAAGTAGGTGAGACGAAGTCTGGCCATTCTTGCTTCCAAGGAGCATTCTGGCTGCACTTCTTCCAGAACAGATTTCTTAGTTCTTTTAGCAGTCCACAGTACTTTCAGCATTCTTCGCCAACACCACAACTCAAAAGCATCAACTCTTCTTTGGTCTTATTAATTGTCCAGTTCTCACATGTATATGAGGTGACTGAAAATACCACGGCTTGATTTAAGCACATCTTAGTCTTCAAGGAGTATCTTTGCTCTTCAGCACTTGAAAGAGGTCAGATTTGGCCAATGCAATACATCTTTTGCTGTCTTGACTGCTGCTTCCATTGGCATTGATTGTAGAACCAAGTAATATGAAGTCTTGGACAACTTCAATCTTTTCTCCATCTATTGTGATGCTGCTTATTGGTCCAGTTTTGAGGATTTTTGTTTTCTTTACGTTGAGATGTAATCCATACTGCAGACTATAGTCTTTAATCATCATCAGTAAGCACTCCAAGTCACGCTCACTTTCAGCAAGCAAAGTTATGTCATCTGCCTATCTCAGGTTGTTAATGAGCCTTCCTCCAATCCTGATGCCATGTTCTTCCTATAGTCCAGCTTCTTGGATTATTTGCTCAGCAAACAAGTCGAATAAGTATGGTGAAAGAGTACAACCCTGACACACTCCCTTCTTGATTTTAAAGCATGCAGTATGCCCTTCTCCTGTTTGAATGATAGCCTCCTGGTCTATGTACAGGTTCCTCATGCGTACAGTTAAATGTTCTGGAATTCCCGTTCTTCTCAATGTTATCCATAATTTTTTATGATCCACACAATCAAATGCCTTTGCATAGTCAATAAAACACAAGGAAACATCTTTCTGGTATTCTCTGCTTTGAGCCAAGATCCACCTGACATCAGCTATGATATCGCTTGCTCCACATCCCATTCTGAATCCAGCTTGCACCTCTGGAAGTTTTCTGGCAATATACTGCTGCAACTGTTTTTTAATTATCTTCAGTTAGATCTTACTTGTGTGTGATATCAATGATATTGTTTGATAATTTCCATATGCTGTGGGATCACCTTTCTTTGGAATGGGTACAAATATGGATCTCTTCCAGCCAGTCGGCCAGGTAGCTATCTTCCAAATCTCTTGGCATAGCTGAGTGAGTGCCTTCAGTGCATCATCGTTTTGTTGAAACATTTCAATGAGTATTCCTTCAATTCCCAGAGCCTTGTTTTTCACCAATTCCTTCAGTGCAGCTTTGACTTCTTCCTTCAATACCATTGGTTCTTGATCATATGTCACCTCCTGAAATGGATGATCACCTACCAATTCTTTTTGGTACAGTGACTCTATGTATTCCATCCATCTTCTTTTGATATTCCCTGCACCTTTCAATATATTGCCTATGGAATCTTTCAATATTGCAATTTGAGGCTTAAATTTTTTCCTCAGTTCTTTCAGCTTGAGAAATGTCAAGCGTGTTCTTCCCTTTTGGTTTTCTAACTCTAGGTCTTTACACATTTCATTATAATAATTGACTGTCTTCTCGAGCTGCTCTTTGAAATCTTCTGTTCAGCTCTTTTATCCTGTTGATTCTTCCATTTGCTTTAGCTACTCTCTGTTCAAGGTCAAGTTTCAGAGTCTCTTCTGACATCCATTTTGGTCTTTCTTTCTTGTCTTTTCAATGAACTTTTGCTTTCTTCATGGATGATGTTCTTGATATCATCCCACAATTCCTCTGGTTTTCGGTCATTGGTTTTTAATACATCAAATCTAGACATTAAATTGTTTTGTTCCCATTCACTTGAAGGATAGATAAACTGAGGCCCAGAGAGTTAAGGCACTTGCTCAGGGTCCCCACTCTCTGGCATACAGTAAGTGCTCACTAAGTATGTGTTGAGTGGATGAAATTAAAGAAGAGGAAGTGACTTGCCCAAGAAGATGAGCAGCCAGGATTTGAACCCAGGTCTGACTCTAAAGCTTCTTTTCTTCTCTGCCTATGTCAAGTTTCCTCCATAGCCTGGGGGCCAACAGACGGGAACTGGGTGGCATTTACCCCTCATGAGTACCCTGTATGGTGCGGTTTCCAACCCTCCACGCTGTTTCCTTTCAAACTGAGAAAGAAAAGCAGCCCCTGATGGCTGGGAACTGGTCTAGCCCACACAGTGAGACCATTGTGTGTTCCTGCTAAATATAAACAATTTCACAAATCACCAGCATCAGACAAGGCCACTCTGTGACCGTGATGGCCAAAAACAAAAACAAGACCACTCTGATCATGTCTGAACACAGACAAGAAAATGGACAAGGCCCAAACCATTTGTTGTTGTTGTTGTTAAGTGCCATCCAGTTGGCTCCAACCCACAGAGACCCTACACCCTACATATAAGAGAAGGTAACACCACCCGGTCCTGTGCCATCCTCACAGTCTTTGCTATGCTTAAGCCCATTGTCACAGCCACTGTGTCAATCCATCTAGTTTTGTCTCTGACCCTCCATTTTACCAAACATGATACCTTCTCCTGGGATTGGTCCCTTCTGACAGTATGAGCTAAGTAGATGAGATGAAGTCTAGCCATTCTCCCTTCTAAGGAGCATTCTGGCTGTACTTCTTCCAAGACAGATTGTTCTTTCTTCTGGAAGTGCATGGTATTTTCAATATCCTTTGCTAATGCCCCAACTCAAAGGCATCAATTCTTCTTCGTCCAGCTTTCATATGCACATGAAGTGATTGAAAACATCACGGTGTGGGTCAGGTGCACCTTAGTCTTCAAAGTGACATCTTTGCTCTTTAACACTTTTGCAGCCGATCTGCCCACTGTAATATGTCATCTGATTTCTTGACTGCTGCTTCTGTGGACATTGAATGTGGATCCAAGTAAAATGAAATCTTTAACAACTTCAATCTGTTCATTTATCATGATGTTGCTTATTGGTTGTGAGAATTTTTGTTTTCTTTATGTTGAGGTGTAATCCATACTGAAGAAGTCTTTGATCTTCATCAGTAAGTGCTTCACTTACTCACTTTCAGCACTCAAGTTTGTGTCATCTGCATATCACAGGTTGTTAATGAGTCTTCCCCCAATCCTAATGCTGCATTCATCTTCACATTGTCCAGTTTCTTGGATTATTTGTTCAGCATACAGGTCTAAACCATAGAAAGGCCAAATGTCCCTCTAGCTTGGCTAAATGAGTGGCGGCTGCTTCTTTTTTTTTTTTTTTTTC
>NW_006921875.1:4034479-4050352 GCF_000298275.1 Orycteropus afer afer
TTCTCCCTCTCTATCCAGGATATCCTACATAGATGCCCCTCCAAGTAGTTGACAGTGGTAGCTGGGTACTGTCTAGTTCTGGTCTCATAGTCATATAGGCTGAGGATCTCATGGATTAATTGTTTCCACATGTCTTTGGTTTTCTTCATTCTTCTTTGCTCTGGATGAGAGACCCATCACTGGATCTAGATGGCCGCTTGCAAGCTTCTGAGATTCCAGTTACTTACTACTAACCAAAGTAGGAGGTGAACCAATGTTTTTGTGTAGTATGTTATGCCAATTGAGCTTGATATCCCCTGCAACTATGGTCCTGAGCCCACAGGTCCAACCACTTGCTCCCTCTGGGTAGCTGGCTGTGGCCAAGAAGTGCGGCTGCTTCTTTATCAGTTACAGTTTTACAAATCACCTCTCTTCTAGATCAAAATTATCCAGATGTCCAATCATAGAATTACCCTCACTTCCTGACAACAGTCAAATCAGAGCAAAGCTCTACTTCCTTGAACTCTCCCCAAGGCACCTAATGCAAATCCACATCCTAGAAGTCCTTCCCTATACCCCCTTGGGGTCCCTGGGTGGTGCAAACGATTAACATGCACAGCTGCTAACTGAAAGGTTGGAAGTTTGAAACCACCCAGAAACACATTAGAAGAAAGGTCTGGCAATATATTTCCACAAAAATCAGCCACTAAAAACCCTATGGAGCCAAGGCACAACTGGTCTCTATTCACCTGAAACAGCAGAAGAAAGAGAGGAGAATATGGAATGTGTGGCTAATTCCCCTTATGAAAAACTGCTTCCTTTGCCATGAGACCAGAAGAACTGGATGGTGCCCAGCTACCATTACTGCACATTTTGATCAAAGATTCCATAGAAGAATATGATCAAAAGAGGGAAAATGCAGAACAGAAGTTCAAATTCTCATGGACTCCAGACTTCCTGGAGCCATGAAGCTCAAATAAACCCCTAAAACTATGGCTCTGAGGTAATCTTTAAACTTAAACCAAAAATATTTCCCGAAGTCTTCTTAAAACCAAACAATAGTCTAGCCTAACTAGTGAAAATGCCTACAGCATTACGCTCTTTTGAGAACTATTGACATGAGATCAAATTGATAATAGAAAATTGAAAGATTAAATGGGAACCTTAGGGGGCAGTGAGTTTAGGTTAATGGAGGAGGAACAGCTCCATAAAGGAGGATGAGAATGGTTGCTTGACTCAACTCGAAAATGGAATCAGTGTCACTGATGGTACATGTAGAAACTGTTGAATTGGTCTATGTTTTGCTGTGTATATTCTCAACAACAAAAATAAAATAAATTGTGTGTGTGTATAGAGAGAGTGAGAACAAAAACCCTATGGAGTACAGTTCTACTTTTACACACATGGGGTCACCATAGGTCAGGGTCCATTCAATGGCAACTTATTTCTGCTTTCATATCCCTTACTGATATGCCCCATGGTTTCCCATGGTTTCCATTCTCCTTTGTTGCAAAGAATAATAAACCCAATTTTGCTCAGGTGTGTTTCCGGCTTTCTTTGGGTGGAAGACACTGAAGAAATCTTAGCACAACTGAACAAGACATGGTTTGTTCACCATTTTGTTGATGGCCCTGGAGGCATGGGCCAGGAAAGTGTCAGCTTCTAATGAAGTGTAAAGGGCAGGAGAGGAGGTCACAATCTAGCTCAGTTCCTTGGAGGCCAGGTTTTGGGCTGGAGAGCCATTAACCCCTTGCTGGCCCTGTAGTGCTCCCAGTCTTGTCAACCACAGCCCACCAGCACTACCACCATGAGCATCAGGCATCCTTGTGGAGAGGGCTGGAGAATGGAAAGAGCAACCTGGGGTCAGGTACTGCCTCTGTCATTCCTTTGCCATGTGACCTGAGCCCCGGTTCATCCACCTGGACAATGGAGTCGGGTGGGGCTGAGTAGGGTAATGATTTAAAGGACCCCCATTAGGACAATTCCACCCTACTTTCTGCTGTTAACCCTTCAGTGGTCAGAACAGAAATCTTTCAGGTTCACCCCTCAGCCCCTAGTTCCACGAGGGTTAACCCAGCCTTCCTCTTCCAGGCTTAATTTTCAGGGATGAAGGCTCTAGAGGGCCTATATAACACCAATCACCAGAGCCCTGGCTGGGTAGGAAGAGGGTTTGTGACTGTTCTCAGGGCTCAGGGCTCAGAGCTCTGTGCTTTTCACAACCCATCCCCCCCCCCCAACCGTCCTCATCCCCTGGTTCAGGGATCACATCCAAGCCAAACAGGATGGTCCGGATGGAGCCGGAGGTGCCCCAGGAAGGGCCCCGGCAGAGCCTCAGGGCTCACAGGGAGGACACTGGCCAGGGCAGCTGAGGAAGACACTCTCTGAGGCTTCATTCAGCTCCAAATCCTGCTTCTCTTGCAACAAAGAGGTGTGGCCATCTTCCAGTTCTGCCTCAGGCCAGAGGAGAGGTTGAGGCCAAAGCTGAGAGGTGGAGGTGTGAGCCAAGCATAGTGATCTTTCTCACTCAAAGGAATTGTTTAGTATCAAAGGAGCCCTCTGCTCTTTCTAGGGCCTCTGGTCCTCTAGCTCCTTCTTTGGGAGGGGAAAAGGGAGGAGGAAGACCCAAAAACTCTGACAGGGGTGCTGAACTCACCTCCCAGCATCACCGTTTTCCCCTCCTCCCTCACACTCCTTTCTGTCACCATCTTTCCTCTGCCTCTGGCCCTTCACACATGTTCCTCATTTGGCCTGGAACGCCTTTCCTTACCACATCTCTGTTTGCCTGGTAATTCCTGTGTATCCTTCAAGTCTCAGTTTAAACAATCCTTCCTCCAGGAAGCCTCCTTTAGTTGAATCTCCCTGCAGTATTCTTCATGGCCTCCCCTCTGCATCCCCAACCATTTTTTTCCCAAAAAAATTGATTTATTTTGTGGTCGTTATTGAGGATATACACAGCAAAACAGATACCAATTCAGCTGTTTCTACATGTCCAATTCAGTGACATTGATTACATTCTTTGAGTTGTGCAACCATTCTCACCCTCCTTTTCTGAATTATTCCTCCCCATTACCATAAACTCACTGCCCTCTAATGTTCCTGTCTAATCTTTTGAGTTGCTGTCATCAATTTGATCCCATATAGATAGTCCTTAACAGAGTGTAATGCTTAAGGCATATATTTTTTCCTAGTTTGATGGCAGTGAGTTTGGTTCGTTTGGTTTTTTGCAGTTAAGCTAAACTATTGTTTGGTTTTAAGACTTCAGGAGCTGTTTTGGCCTAAGGTTTAACTCCAAGCCATTCTTGGTCACACGGGGTTGTAACAATTACCTTCCTTGAGAGCAAGAGGAAGCTTCTGTCTTGTTCACAGCTGAATCCCCAGGGCCTGGGATGGGCATGATGTACTGTGGATGCTACATAAATGTTTGGTGATGAGTCAATGCAGGGATGGAGATGGGGACTGTAGGGGCCAGGGCTGACAGCAAGGAACTTTGAGTTAGGAGAGCTTTCGGGAGGCAAAACATTTGTGCACAGCTTGAGAGCAGACATGCTGGAAACAAGTAGAGAGAAAGCATCTGATCTGGACACAGCCTGTGCAAAAGTAAGGAGATGCTAGTGGGAAGTGACTCAGGGGCTTCCCCTGCCATTTCCAGTCATTTGGACCAATCTGCCTGCTAAGAATAATTAAAATTCCTAGAATTTTTTTTAATCTTCTTAAAATCATCAGACAACCAACTAATGTAGTGAAGAATTCCCAAGCAAGAAACGAAGAGAAAGAAAAAATCCAGGAAGGAAAGTCCAAATTGGAAAACTACTTTGCCTGAGGACATTCACCAATATAGAAGAAAGGGCTTTGACATTGATCTGTGCTTTTGATAGTTTCATGGTGTGTGTGAGAGGGGAGAGGGGAGAGGGGAGGCAAGGGAGAAAAGATAACCCCAACCTCTCATCCAAGGTGGGGAGTCTGACACCTCACATCCATTTTAAAGTGAGACACTGCCAAGATCAGGGTGAACCAGAAGAAAGCCAAGCCTTGAGCCCAGTCACTTTGGTGATTCAAAGAAATGCAAACCTCAAATTTGATTTAAATTGGCCCTAATTAGTAGTGCCTCAGGTGCTTGGCAGAAACAAACAAAAATCTGGCTTGGAGGGAGGTGTCATTGTCCTAGGCCTCCAATTATTCTCGCAAATAATTTTCACATACAATAAGCTGAACACAGTCAAAGATAACCCAACACATAAAAAAAACACACAAGACACCATGTGGAAGAATCAGCAGAAACAAAAGACAATAGAAATAAACCCACAGTGACTTCAGATGTTAGAATTATCAGAAATTTTAACCTTAGAATCAGAGTCAAGATTCTCATTGGCAAGTTAATCCTAAAATTCATACAGAAATGCAAGAGACTCAGAATAGTCAAAACAATATTGGAAAAGCACAAAGTTGGAATTCC
Organism: Orycteropus afer afer; assembly: GCF_000298275.1. NCBI lineage: Eukaryota > Metazoa > Chordata > Mammalia > Tubulidentata > Orycteropodidae > Orycteropus > Orycteropus afer. Next base: position 4,038,912 of record NW_006921875.1, read on the forward strand.
TTATGTTAAAACTTACTACAAGGCTACAGAACACAAGAGTGTGTGATACTGACATAAAGATGGACAAGGGTCCACAGAATATGACTCAGAGCACAGGTATAGACCTCGACATTTAAGGCCAACTGATTTTCAGTAAGGGTGCTAAGATTATTCAATAGAGGAAAGAAGAGTTTGTTCAACAAATTATGATGGAACAACTGGATTTCCACAGGCTAAAGGATAAAGTTGGACCCCGACCTCACACGATATGCAAAAATTAACTCCAAATGGATCAAAGACTTAAATGTAAGAGTGAAAACTATCAAACTCTTAGGGAAAAAAAAAGCAGGTGTAAGTGTTCATGATCTTGGATTAAGCAATGGGTTCTTAGATATGACACCTAAAAGAAGCAAAGAAAAAATAGATAAATTGAACTTCATCAAAATTTAAAAATTTTGTGCTTCAAAAGACACTATAAAGAAAGTACAAAGGCAACCACAGGAAGGGAGAAAATATTTGCAATTTATATATTTTGATCGAGATCTAGTATTCAGAATTTATAAAGAAATTTTACAATTCAACAACAAAAAGATAAGTAATCCAGTTAAGAAAGGGGCAAAGGGTTTCAACAGACATTTCTTCAAGAAGATATACAAACGGTCAACATGCCCATGAAAACATGTTTAACATCATTAGTCACTAAGTAAATGCAAATTAAAACCACAATGAAACACTCATTTCACACCCAACCAGGATGGCTATAATAAAACAAGTGGATAATAACAAGTGTTAGCAATGATATAGAGAAACTGAAACACCCATTCATTGTTGGTGGGAATGCAAAATGATGCCACCACTTTAGAAAACAGTTTGGCAGTTCTTCAAAAAACTAAACATAGAGTTATCATATGACCCAGCAATTCCACTCCTAGGTATATAGCCAAGAGAATTGAAAACATATATTTACACAAAAACTTACACATCAATATTCATAGCAGTGTTATTCATAATAGCCAAAAAGTGGAAACAACCCAAATGTCCATCAGCTGATGAACGGATGAACAAAATGTGGTCTGTCCATACAATCGAATATTATTAATCCATAAAAAGGAATATAGTGCTGATACATTCTATGACAGATGTATCTTGAAAAATTTATGCTGAGTAAAAGAAGTCAGTCACAAAAGACCACATATTATACAATTCCTTTTATATGGAATGTCCACATAAGCAAATCCATCGGGACAGAAAGGAGATTAGTAGATGCCTGGGATGGAGGCTGGAGGATGGGAAGTGACTACTAAGGGCCAAAGGCTTTCTTTTCTGGGTGATGAAATGTTCTGGAATTAGACAGTGGTAATAGTTCCACATAGGAGCTCTGGTAGTATAGTGCCTAAGGCACTTGACTGCTAACCAGAATGTTGGCGGTTCAAACCCACCAGCCATTCCTCGGAAGGAAGATTGGGCAATCTACTTCCATAATGATACCACCTCGGAAACCCAAGGAGGGGTTGCTAGGAGTCGGGGCCGACTCGATGGCACTTAATAACAACAACAATAGTTCCACAACCTTGCAAATATACTAAAAACCACTGAATGGTATATTTCTAAAAGGTGAATTCTAACGTATATGAATTACATCTCAGTTTTAAAAAAGAATCTCAGAGATGATGTTTGCTGATAATAATGGCTGACACCTGTCGAGCACTAAGTGTGTATTAGGCTTGTTCTAAGTGTGCATGGTCTCAGCATCCCTCTGACGTATTATAACTCCGTTTCACAGATGAAAACAGAGACAGAGAGGTAACTAGCTTGAAGTCACAGTTGAAGTCACAGTTGCAGAATCAGGATTTAAACCCAAGCAGTCTTCACAGCATCGATTCTCTGAGATCATCTAAAAACTAGCCAGTGCTCAGCCAAGGAGGCCCAGAGAGGGGCCAGGACTTGCCTGGGTCACACAGGATCCCAGTGCCAAAGCCAAGAGTGGAACCCAGGGCTACAGCCCTCAGGAGGACCTCAGAATCAGGGTCTGTTTCGATTAGGGGTTGCTATTAGGGGTCAGGGGAGCTCTGGTGGTGTAGTGCCTAAGGCACTTGACTGCTAACCAGAAGGCTGGCAGTTCAAACTCTCCAGCCACTCCTCAGAAGGAAGACTGGGCAATCTACTTCTGTAGAGATACTGCCTCGGAAACCTAAGGAGGGGTCACTATGAGTCGGAACCAACTCGACCGCAGTGAGTTTAGGTTTTTTTTGTTTATTAAGGGTCAGGACCTAATGTTCTGTCCAGGACACTATAGGCCCTTTCCTTCTGTGTCCTCTGGAGGCCTCAGGAACATTTTTGTGGAGAATAAAAATAGGATCAGCTCACACTGGTTGAACACTTACTATAAGCTGGGTGCTGTGTTCAGCACTCTGTATGCCTCAGCCCAGTGAGTCCTCCAAAGCCTATATTTATCTGTTGTGAAAACGAGGGCTTGTTGCCCAAGGTTACATAGCAAATAAGTGGTGAAGCCAAAATACAGTATTAACTAGTTAATATTTGGTGCCGTATGGGTCTAGCAAGGAAGGCAGGAAAGGAGAGAGAATCAGCGAGTTCTCTGGCAGTTCCCAGGCCTGGACTGTCACTTGACTGGAACCACAGGTGTTAGGGGAGGGAATGAGGACAGAGACAGACCCATGCAGTTGGTGGGCTAGTCAAAGTGGTACCAATGCCTTACAGTGGGCACAGGGACATGGAAGAGGGGCAGCCAGCAATCTCTGGTCTGGGAGGGGAGCTTATTGGTCAGGAATCTGGGCAATAACAGCTCTAGGCAGCCTTCCAAGACCCTCCCTCCTGTCCCCAATGGGCAAGGGCTCCCAACATGCACCCACAGCTTCCTGGTGATCACTTACTGCTGCCCCTACTGTGGCCATCTCTCTTGGCTGTAGTTTTTCATTAGGAGTTCCCTCACCAGGCTACCAGCTGGGGGAGGGAGGGACACCTCCTTAGCCACTCTGTGTCCTCAGTAACCAGGGCAGGGCTTAGCACAGCCCTCAGACTCCTCACCCCAACACCCAGCCCACCAAGCCTTGCCAGAGAGGCCTGAGGAAGAAGTGTGCCTCCCTCCAGTCACAGGTGCTCTCTCACCGCATCCCCCACACCTCTGCCCCCACATCTCCACCTCCCACACCACCACCTCCACACCCTAGCTCACACCCTCCACACTTCCCACCCCCTTCCAGCCCCCTAACTCCTGTCCAGCTCTGGGTCTGGAGGAGGGGCAAGGGCTGCTATGGGCTGGAATGGTCTTCAGTGCCTGGGAGAGTCAGCAGTGACTTAGGCAGTGGTAGTGACCCATCTCCTCACTATAGGGACCCGGCAAGAAGGGCCTCTGCTGAACTGGTGGGAAAGGGCCTGCCTCCTCCTTCCCAGAAGCCTCAGCTCTCTGGACAGTGGTCCTGGACCTGAGAGGAGCATGGGGGAGGGGGAACCTGAGTTCAAATCCCAGCTCAGGCATTGACTAGCTGTCATTTTGACATCTCTGGGTCTGTTTCCCCATCTATGAAATGGGCATAACAACAGTGCCTGTCTCATAGGATTGAAATGCAAATTAATATATGCAAAGTGCTGAGAACAGCTCCTGACTGTTCTAACCAGTATCAGTTGCTATTGAGTTGACTTAAACTCATGGTGACCCCAAGTGGGCAAGAGTAGAACTGTGCTCCAAAGGAATTCAATAGTTCATTTTTTGGAGGTAGATTGCCAGGTCTGTCTTCTGACTTTTCTAAGTAAGTCTTATAACCCAGTACTCAGTGTCCAGGTACAACTGACAACAAAATAAAGTCCCTGGCTTTCATGGAGCTCCTGGTTGAGTGGAAGGTAGAAAAATTATAAATAAAGATCTGACTGAAAAAACAAGGTTGTCATGATTTGGGGATAGGTGGTGGTGTTGCAGGTGCCTTCAGGTGGCTTCTGACTCATAGTGACCTTATGCACAACAGAACGAAACACTGCCCATTCCTGCAGTCCTTACAATCATCCCTACGTTTGAGCCCATTGTTGCAGCAACTACAATCATTGCTATGTTTGAGCCCATTGTTGCAGCGACCGTGTCAATCCATCTCATGGAGGGACTTCCCCTTTTTTGCCCCTCCTCTACTTTACCAAGCATGATGTCCTCCTCCAGGGACTGGCCTTCCTGATAATGTGTCCAAAATACATGGGTTGAAGTTCCACCATACTCACTTCTAAGGAGCATTCTGGCTGTGCTTTTTCCTGGGAAGGAAATAATCAGAGATTTGCAGAACAAAGGGTGGGAGGGAAGGAGGGAGGGTGTCTGGGAAAACCACTCTGAGGAAGGAGCATTTGAGCAGATTCTCAGAGGAGAAGGAGGAGACAGCTGGGTGATCTAGGGGAAAGAGTGTTCCTGGCAGAGGTGACAGCAAGTGCAAAGGCCCTGAGGCAGGAGCTGGCTTGGCATGCTCTGGGAACAGAGGGAGGTGACTGAGCTGGAGTGCAGTGGTGTAGGCTGGGTTTCTTAGCCTCAGCACCACTGACATATTGGACCAGATGGTTGTTTATTATGGGGCCATCCTGAGCATTGCAGGATGTTTTAGCAGAATCCCCGACCTCTTCCCGCTAGATGCCAGAGTATCCCCTCCCCATCTCCCCTGGTGGAGAACCATGGGGTCAGGGAGAGGGTGGCGGGAGGTAAGTTGGGCAGGTTGCAGGGCTGGCAGGCCCTTGGAAGCCATTTTGAGTAATTAGACGATAGGAAATGACTGGAGAGTCAAAGAGGGGGTGGTGAGAAGAGAGTGGGTGTCCCTGCCCCATGGCCCTGGCCCCTGCCCTAGTCCTGCCTGGGTGTGGGCCCAACCCAACTCTGCACAGACTGTCCTCTGATCACTGCTTTCTGTGCTGCTCCTCCACAATAGTGCTCCCTCACGTGCTCTCCAGGCCCCTTTTCTCTCCATCCAAGCTCTCAGCCACACCCGTAATCACCCCCTGCACCCCAAAGCCTCTGACCCTTTGCTCCTTCAGACAGGCTCCACCCCTGAGATGCACGTAGTAGGATCTCAAAAAATTGCCATAGGCAAATGTTTTGCTGTGTATATTTTCATCACACAGGAGCTCTGGTAGCATAGTGCCTAAGGCACTTGACTGCTAACCAGAAGGCTGGCGGTTCAAACCCACCAGCCACTCCTCAGAAGGAAGGTTGGGCAATCTACTTCCGTAGTGATACTGCCTTAGAAACTCAAGGAGGGGTCGCTATGAGTCGGGTCCGCCTCGACGGCACGTAACAACAACAACAATATTTTCGTCTCTCTCTCTTACACACACACACACACACACACACAAAGAATAATAGTAAGTTGCCTTAGGGATGAGCAGCCCTCTGCTTAGGAATGGGTACTCTCAGACTCAGAGATGAGAAGGAAACATGGGCAGAAAGGGTCCTTCCTCTGTCTCCTACTCAGGGACCAGGAAGGTGGGAAGCCCCTTAGACCAGGTATGTCTGTCTCTGGGTCTCCTCCTCCCTCTTTCTCAAACTTGTCCTCTCTATGGCCCTCTCTTTGTCACTCCCATTATTCCTGTCTGTCTGTCTGCCTGCCTGCCTGTCTGCTTGCTATCGCCACCTCGTCTCTATTGTGCTCAGCCTCTCTCTGTCTCTGTCTCTGCTGTTTGTCTGTCTCTGCCTCTGTCTCTCTCCTCTCTGTCTTGATCTCTTTCCCTCCGTCTCAGTCTCAGTCTCAGTTTCTCCCACCTCCCGCCGCCCCTGCACTCCCCCCACTCCTGGGTCTGTCTCTCCCTCAGTGGCTCCAGTGGTTTGGACAAGCTCAGCTCCCTCCTGTCCAGATGACCTCACTTCCCCACCGCACGCACGCACACACACTCACTGTCACATGCAAACACATACAGACACAACTTGCACACACATCCACTCACACAGAAAATACCCATGAAAACAAATACAAGCACACTCATACACCCAGACACAGACATACACATACACATGTAAATAAGATACAGACTCATATACAAATGCACACACATGCAAAGTCACACACATAAATACACAGGGACACAAACCCATACTCACTCATGTGCACAATTCACACACAAACTCTCTCATACAAACACACACACATACACACACACACACAGGTCTCTGTCTGGGTTTCCCTCAGAATCTGATAGGACCCTGCCCCCAATGAGCCCAGAACCCTGGCCTTCCTGGCCAGGTCCCAAGGGGAGGGATGAGCAAAGCCACAGGCGAAGGGCCCGGGCCAGGCTTGCAGGGGATAAACTCTGCTCAGAAGCCCTTGCTACTCCCTGCCTGGCTCTCTGAGCAAAAGCCCCTTGCTTTTTCCCATAAACCCCCCTCCCTCTCTCCCTGACCAGGTCTGAGTGGGCCAGGTGCCTGGAACCCTCTCTCTTCCCTCCCCCAGGATGGGTAGATGAGCTATCCTTTCTGATCCTATCTCACCCTCTGCCTTCTTCACAGTCTGCCACCCCTGGGCTGAAAGCTATCGACCTGGGTCCAGGTGGCTCAGCCACCGTTACCTAGGTGACCTTTTTGGGCCTCAGTTTCCACCTCTGCAAATGGGCATCTTTATAGCAGTCTTGCAGTGTTGCTGGGAGGATCACACAGACCTGGCACACAGTGGGCACTCAGCAGACAGTGACGGCCAGGAGTTGTCTGTGGACAGCCACCCGCCCTGCCCAGGCCTCTCAGGCCCCCTTAATCTGGGCCTGGGCACCTCTGAAGTTAGCCCCCCGCTGGTGGCGTGTCTCCAGGAGAACTTCCCGGCAGACTTGGGGGGTCGAAGGGAAGGGGGAGCCGGCCTGCTGCCTTCTAATTTAGATTCCTGGGTTTATGGCAGGAAGCATGGCAGGCTGATGCTGTAATTAAGCCGATTCCAGAGGCTTCGGGAGGAGGCAGCTAGAGGAGCCACCATGGGCTGGCCCCCCACTTCTCCCCACCCCCAGGCCTTCAGCAGGCTCCCTTCTTGAGCCCTGCTGCTCTGGCACTCCACTTTGCAAACCAGGAAACCAGAGACAGGCAGCTGCACACAAGGATCACACAGCACGTGGACCACATACTTGAGCTGCCCTGGGGGGCCTCCTCTGCCAGCTGTGGTCTAGCTAAGGGCAAAGGAGGACTTCAGACGTGTGGCTTCTATATTCTGTCTACCCTGGACCCTAGGGCCCATCTTCACTGAGTCCCCCTCCTCCCACATTCCTGAGGTGTCTGGGCAGAGCCTGGCCTGGGTTGTGGCAGGAGGGGCAGATCCCGCCCAGGGGTCAAGATCAGGGCAGCTGCCTGAGTACTTGCCCCCTGCTTGGGTCTGCCCCAGGTCAGGCCTGGGCCCCGTGCTGGGGTCTGCTGTGGCCGGTGGCTGGGGAGAGGACCTGGGGCTCAGCATCTCTGACCACCTCTCCCATCCATGGGGCCGAGCTTTGTCCCTCATGCTGCTCCTCACTGGATGATCTCGGGCCTCTCCTCTCTAACCCTCAGTGTTCTCATCTGCACAGAGGGTGGAACTGTCACCAGGAGGGCTGGTTCTCTCCCACCCCTGACCCGGGCTGCACTGAGGTGAGGCTCCACCAGAGCTTTCATGGGCCTTCACCAGCCCCCAGCCCTAGTCCCTGCCCTACTAGGCCCTGTGGGGTTGGGCCAACCCTTGCCCTCTCTAGGCTTCTGCATCCCCCTTGGTAAAATGAGAGGTTTGAATGGAGGTAGGGTTGGATTTCAGGAGCCAGTAACAACTCCCAAAGTGGGAGGCTAGCATGGGTGGGACTGTGACATCTTTTTTGTTGTTGTTGTTTTGCTAAGTTCAGATGGTTTTGCAAGCACCTGCCTCGTCTTATCATCTTTTCCACAAAACACAAATGCTGTGATGGGAGACAGACATTGAAGGGACGGCGGCACTCCGTGGACCTTCCTCAAATCCTGACCCACTGGGTGGGGCACAGGCTCACAAGGGCTGGGCTGGTTTGAGGGACATGTGTGAGTCTGCATGTATGCATATATTGTTGTTGTTGTTATATGCCGTCGAGTTGGACCCGACTCATAGCGACCCCTCCTCGGGTTTCCGAGGCAGTATCACTACGGAAGTAGATTGCCCCATCTTCCTTCCGAGGAGTGGCTGGTGGGCTTGAACCGCCAACCTTCTGGTTAGCAGTCAAGTGCCTTTAGGCACTACCAGAGCTCCCGTATGCATATATATGTATGTATGTATGTTTAGGTGTGTGCATTGCATGTATGCATGTTGTGCATGTGTGTTGTACCTATATGTAGTGTGCACAAATATATGTGTGTGTGTGTGGTTGCCAGGAGCAGGGGTGGCACTCCCACTCCAGAAAGAGCCAGTGCCCCGTCAGGCCCCATGGAGTGAACACTCGGGTCTGGGTCTGTGAGCAGCAGATATGGATCAGGGTTGGGGTAGGAGGGGGTGCCAGGCATTCCTCAGGTTGGGGAGAAAGGGGGCTTTGTTACTTGAAACTGAGCTGCCCCCAGCCTCCTTGCATACCCGGGCACCCTGCCAAGGACAAAGAAACCCACAAGGGGGCTCTGCTGAACTCCTGCCCATCAGCCCAGGCCGGTCAGCTATGCCCTCCTCCCAATCCCAGGTCTAACAAGGGCAGAGGGTGCAGATGGAAGCCTGCCAGAGGGCTGGGCTGAGGGCTGGAGCCCAAGGAAAGATGGAGGCTTGAGGGCAGTGCCAGGACAATGGAAAGACCCTGCCCCTCCCCCAGCTGGGGCTGGCAGGGCTGGGTAAGACTCTGAGCAGCATCCTGGATGCTTGGCTCATGTTGTCTCGCCAGGTCCTCGCCACAGCACTGTGAGTGGCCAGGTGAGTATTCTCATTTCCATTTCACAAAGGCTCAGAGAAGGGGGAGCCTGCAAGAGTCACGGCAGAGGAAGAACAGCAGCTCAGGTGGCCTGGTGTCAGTGCTTGAACCCGGCCAGTCGAGGGGGAGACTCAGGACACCTGGGTAAAGAGGACACTGCAGAGCGGTGCCAGGCTGAGGCCTCCCTCCCTGAGTGCCCACCTGGAGTGACCAGGTCTGGAGCTGGTGCTGGCCACCATCTTCCAGGATTTCAAGGAAGGTGACCCACAACATAGACTCATCTAAACCAAAACAAACAAACACTTGCCTTCGAATGGATTCTGACTAGTGGCGACCCCATGTCTTGCAGAGTTGAACTGTGCTCTGAAGAGTTTTCAAAGCTATGATCTTTCTGAAGCAGATCACCAGGCCTGTCTTCCGAGGTGCCGTGGGGTTGGTTTGAACTGCCAACTTTTCCATTAGTAATTGAACACTTAACTGTTTGTACCACCCAGAGAATGTTGGTGTTGTGTTGTCATGTGCCATCGAGTCGGCCCCAACTCATAGCGACCCTTCCTTGGGTTTCCAAGGCAGTATCACTACAAAAATAGATTGCCCAACCTTTGTTCCAAGAAGTGGCTGGTGAGTTTGAACCGCCAGCCTTCTAGTTAGCAGTCAAGTGCCTTAGGCCCTGCACTACTCAGGGGATAGATGCTTATAAGTGCTCAGTGATGCTGCTGGGGGCTATGGCACAAGTCCCTGTCCCTCTTTGCTTCCCCAGTGCCCCAGGTGTTTTCCCAGACCTGTCTATCACAGGCTTATGTCTCTCTGGCTTCCAGATGATTCATGCCCTCCTACTTTCTGGCCCGCGGCCCCCAGAGTCCCCCAGGCTTCCCTTCCTCATCCTGCAGAATGAATGTTAGGGACCCAGCTAAGGCACTATCTACAACCTCTCACCCTGGACCCTGCCCCTAACTTCAAGGGTGAAGTGAGGGGAAGGAAGGAGGGCCTGAAGTTTGTTTAGCTCTGCTGTCCCTCTTGCTGGGAAGCCTCAATGAGGGGCCAGCCCCAGAGTGCAGGCTGGAGGGCTGGAAACAGGGACTAGAGGTAGCAGGGGCCATAGGCAGAGGGCTGTGGAATGCATACACTCTTGCTGTCCCCTCCTGCTATGGCCTAGACTCACTCCAGACATGGCACCCTCCTTTGTCCCCAGCCTGTGCTTAATAGGATTGGGTGGGGGCTGGGAGCGGGCCTCTACTAGGGAGTACCTCCCCTTGGTGTCCACAATGGGGCCTATGACATCATGCTGTCCCCCACTGGGATGTCAGATGCCACCACAATGGATCTTCCCAGATGCCCAGCTTGAGGACAGGGACAGATGGCTGTGGTTGGGGCTGTGGGGATGAGGGATATCATCTGTAACCTCAGTGGCTCAGCGCTGTAGCAGATCCGAAGAGCAGGGCCAGCAGGGCCAGGCAGGCAGAGGTGCCACCGTTCCTCAAGTAGGCAGCAAATAAATAGACATTTCTTTTGTTATGAGTCAACCGCTTAGAGAATTTCTTACAAGGTAACAGCATAATTTGGGAAGTGGGGTGGAGTTCAGTTTTCCTTGCCCCTTCCCCCAGGTAAGCACCCTTAAGATGAAAATCAGATCCTTAGCAGAGCAGCAAGTTTCAGACTCCAACTCATCCCTCTAGCCTTTCCCCACCCTCCTGCCCTGAGAACCTCCAGCCACACTGATGTTCAGTCAGCTTCTGCGCTTTTCCCAGCCTGGAATATCCTGCCTATGTTCTTCCCCTCTAGCCTCACACTTTAAGTCTCAGCTCAGATACCACTCCTCCAGGAAGCCTTCCTTGATAAGCATCACAGTATTTACTTTTTGAATATTGTTGATATTTCCATGAGTCTCTCTTCCACTGCAGACCAGGAGGCCTGTGAGGATACCACCCAGGTTCTCCCATCCCCCACTCATCTCCCTGGCACAGAGCACTATCCCTGATTCATTCATCAAACGTATTGGGGGCTCCCACTGTATATCAGATCTGGGGGTCCAGAAGCCACGAAACAGATCTGTCTGCCCTTATGGAGCTCCCTAGCAGGAGGTGAGGGTCAATGACAGAGTATTACATCATACGAGCCCAAAGCTGCAAAATACCACAAAGCGCTATGAAGGGGGAATTGAAAAGCCTCACACACTACTGGGGATGGAGAATGGTGCAGCCACTGTGGAGAACAGTCAGGCAATTCCTCAAATGGTTAAATATGGAGTTACCATATGAGCAGCAAACTCACTCCTAGGTGTCTACCCAAGAGAAATTAAAACATGTATCCATACAAAAACTTGTACTCAAATGTTCATAGAATCATTATCCACAATAGTCAAAAAATGGAAACTACTCAAATGTCTATCAACTGATGAATGGTTAAACCAATGTGGTCTGTCCATATGATGGGCTAGGATTCAGCCATAAAAAGTAATGAAGTACAGATACATGCTGCAATGTGGATGAACCTCAAAAACGTTCTGCTAAGTGAAAGAAGCCAGTCACAAAAGACCACATGGTGTGTGATCCCATTAATATGAAATGCCCAGAGTAAGCAAACCTGGAGAGAGAAAGCAAAGGGTTGCCTGGCGGGGGGGGGGGGGG
>NW_006921875.1:4050452-4070574 GCF_000298275.1 Orycteropus afer afer
GGGGGTGGGGTGGCGCTCTGAGAGGGTGACAGCTAAGAGATGTAGGACTTCTTTGTCAGGTGAGATGTTCCAAAAATTGACTGAGGTGACGTTTGTACACATCTTTGAATATGCTAAAAACATTGGCTTGTGTATATGAAATGAGGAGCTCTGATGGTGTGAATGGTGTTTGTGAATAGTATCTAAATAAAGCTAAGTTTTTTTTTTTTTTTTTTTTTTTTAAGTGCCATGAAAGGAACATAGGGGGATCCTTTAAGACGGTTGATCACCAGGCCCATCTCTGGTCAGGAGCCAAAGGTAACAGGACACCTGCCTGTTATGTCAAGGGCAGTGAAGAGCCCTGGGCAGTGGGAGGTACTTAGGAATGCTGTCAAATGCAAGGCAGGGAGGGCAGGGGGAGTGAGAAGGCTTGGGTTCATCCACCTGGAAATTAATTGATGTTGTTGCAGAGCTCTGGGGCACAGTGCTGGGTTCAAATCTTGCCACATCCACTCGCTGTGAGGCTTTAGGCAAGACCGTCACTCCGCTCTGCCTCATGGTTAGGCGGCTGAATAAATCATTATCCAAATAGTGACAGAGAGGAAAAGGAGGTGCTATTATTAATGATCCCAGGACAACAAGCCTAAACCAGCACTGACTTGGGCAAATGGGGATATACAGTCCTTCACCCGTGCGATGGTAATAGTGCCAATTCCTAGAGTTATTGGGAGGATTAAGAGACCCAATCCATGTGAAGCACTTTGATCAGGGCTGGGCACGTGCTCAGTGCTCAATAATTGTTAGCTATTATCATTTTATTACACACACACAGAAAGAAACAAGTGGGACTGCTCAGAGAGGGCCAGGGACAGACAGGCAGGCTCCTGAGTCTCCTTCGTTCTCTGCTGTGACCCATGAGCCGTGATGAGGGTGGGGGCGGTGGGTTGGTATTTCCCCACAGGTTGGCAGCAGGGTGGTTTTGCAAAGGTATCTTGGAGGATCAGGATTTGAGTGGGGCCTGGAAAGGTGGTACAGTTCCCAGAGGCAGGCATTAGGGAGGGGGATGCATGTGTGAGAATGGGGGAGGGCTCTGGGGGAGGGCTCTGGGGGAGGGACAGCTGCCTTGTCAGGAGAATGGAGGGCAGGTCTGGAGAGTCTGAATGGGGTGCAGAGTACAATGAGTAGGTGTGGAGTTTGGGGAAGTTGGCATAACTGATATGTGTCAGGGGGCTACTTGGGGTATACCTGTCTGGGCCCAGCCCCTGGGCCTGGTCTGCCTGGTCCCTGAGGGAAAAGCCCCTCCTCCCAGCAGGATACCTGGTCACGAAGCTGCCTGGCTCTGCCAGACCACTGTGGAAATGGCATCCGTCGATCCAGGCTGCTGAGGCCACTGGGAATGTGATGAGACTGCTGAAGTAGGGCCCGGGCCTGGCGGGAGAGAGGGGGCCCCCAGCCCAGGAGGGGCGGGATGTGGCCACTGCTTCCCAGAAACCCAGGCCTGGTTCTGCCGAAAGAGACTAGCTGCCAGGGCTTGGATGGGAACGCCAGACCCAAGAGGGGCTGGAGTGGGGCCTGTGCCTGGGCTGCCTGGGGTGAGGGCGCCAGGAGCCGGGAATGGGCAAGTCTGTGGTGAGAGGTGGGCAGGACTCCTCATCCTAGCCAAGATGGACTTCCCTGAGCCCTCCACATTACAGACCCAAAGAAAGAGAGTGAAAGACATGCCAACAGCATGGGCTCAATAGAACTTCAATCTTTATTTTCCAGTCTGAGGGTCTTCCCATTGCCCTGCTCCCTAAGGGCCCACAAAGCCCCCAAAGTTCACTAGAATGGGGTGACCCTAGTTTCCTATCCTTTTCTGAAACCTCCTAGCTCTGGGATCTTGGTCTGATTACTGTAACCTTATGAGCCTCAGTGGCTCCATCTGTAAAACAGGGATAAATCCACACATGTACATTGTGATCCTTCAATTGGACAGACAATGTGGGTCCCAGGCTTGGCACAGGGACTGGCACATAGTAGGTGTTAGAAATACTTGATCCCTTCTCCTTCACTGTCTGTGTGGCCCCGGCCAGCTGAATGGAGCTGGGGCAGTTTGTAGCACTTACTCCACACACAAGGTCCCCGAGTGGCACAAACCAGGGAATATTAACCTAGAAGTTGGTGGTTCAAACGTACCCAGTGATGCTGAGGAAGAAAGATCTGGCAATCTGCTTCCATAAAGATTATAGCCAAGAAAACCCTGTGGAGCTGTTCTGTTGTATAACATACAACAAGGTCTTGAGATACTGAATATCTGAATATCTGGTTCCATGGGAGGGAGATTTTCCATATGACCCACTAGGCCCTTCAGATTCTAAAAACCCAACCCCTTTCCTCTCATTCATTTGCTTATTGAGCAAATATTTATTGAGGGCCAACTGGGTGCCAGACACTGATCAGGGAGAAGGTGACCCAGGCGTAGAGCACAGCCCGGGCAAAGGCATGGAGGAGCTCTGCTGAAGACTCACACACTTCCTGTGAGAATTCCTTCAGCCTCTTCTAACAGGACCTACTGTGCATGGCCCTGTCCCAGACCCCAGGCCACAGCAGCAACTGAGAGGGTGTGGGTGGAGAGGGGCGGGGTGAGGGCTTACCCACTCTTTCAGCATTTGATAATTAATTAGACAACCTGAGGCAGGGGTCTGACGACATTGTTTTAATCTGCGGCCCAGACTGGGAGCAATGGCGAAGAGGGCGACTTCTGCTCTACATCTTGTAATGGTTGCCTTCGCTTCCTGCATAGCTTTCTTGGGAGCATCAAAAAGTGCCAAGTCTCCTGCAGCTGGGGGCCCACTTCCCAGCTGAGAGACTGAGATTGGAGGTGAAGATTCTGTTGGGGGTAGGAGTGTGAGCAGAAGTGGACCCTACAGAGGTCTTGAACATGGTTGGTGGGGCTGTCAGGACAGTGACAGGAGTTTCTGGGGACTCCCACTTCTCCTTGGCCTCCTCCAGGAAGTCTGCCTGGATCTTCAGGCCAGGTTGGGTGCCCTTTCCGGCTTCCATGACACCCAGACCCTCCCCATCTTATTCAGGGTCCTACTCTAGCACCATTGCCTCCCCCACCAGACTGAGAGCCTTGTGAGGGCAGGATAGGAACTGATCCACCTCTGTGGCCCCAGTGCCCACTGTTGGCCTGGCACAGAGCAGGACATGTCCACCGAGAGAAGAAATAAAGAAGCAAACCCAGCTCCACTCCATCCTCCTCCACTGCCCCCCACCTGGCCGCCTGGGTTGCAGGGCACTGCAGTGTTTTGTTATCTTGGACAGGTTGTGGGGTCTCAGCCTCACCAGAACCAGTGTTTCTCAGACCATGTCTGAGGAGGTGCCCATTTTGGCAAATAGGAGGATATTCTTTCTTGGCAGTTAAGGGAAAACCATTCTATTAGGGGGCCTGTGGCATAGCAGGGGTGGGGGTGTTAAGAGAACGCCTGGGCTCGCCTCCTGTCCCTGCCATACATGAGCTGTGTGGTTCTGGCTAGTTACTTAACCTCCATGTGCCTCAGTGTTCAAATCTGTAAAATGGGGATAATAGTAGCACTCACCTCATGGGGTTGTTGTGAGGATTAAATGAGTAAACACATGCAAAACACTTAGTATAGTGGGTGGCACAGTTGGGTGATACCTGATCTTAAATCCAAGCAAAATTCTCCCTGTGCTCTGGGCTGGCTTGTTTGTTTTTGCACGGTGATGTTAACTTTGATCACTTGGTTACGGTAGTATTTGCCAGGTTTCTCCACTGTAAAGTTATTTTTGTTAACTCTTTCTACACTTCCATCTTTGGAAGTGAGACATCAAGTCCAGTCTACACTCGAGGCAGTGGAGAAATTAAGTTCCACAAATTGGAGAAGGAAAAGACCCCTGATGGCATCAGACTGTTAACCACAAGGAGATGGTTCAATCCTACCAGCCGCTCTGCAGAAGGAAGATGGGGCAATCTACTTCCATAAAGATTTATCATACTTTTGTAAAGATTTTCCGCCTCAGAAACCCAACGGGGGTCACCGTGAGTCAGAATTGACTCAACGGCAGTGAGTTTGATTTGGTTTTATTGGAGAAGGAACCAGCGACACAAGTTATTTGGGATTCTTCTGTAAGGAGGATTTGTTTGTCATTTTCCCCACGTATTTATTTATTCAATCATTTACTTTTATCAGAATGAGCATGTATATATTTATGTTATACTTTGGGCTGTAATCTAATACTATGTTTTTATTGCTCAACTCGTTCTGCTTTTGATCACTGAGTGTTCTTTCGGGGTGGCTCCTGTGTTTGTTTGACATGCCCCATCTGTTTGTTTTTTGAGCACTTCCTCACTTGCTAGCACTTTAAGATGCTCCAAGCTCTGGTAGCATAGTGCCTAAGGCACTTGACTGCTAACCAGAAGGCTGGCGGTTCAAGCCCACCAGCCACTCCTTGGAAGGAAGATGGGGCAATCTACTTCCGTAGTGATACTAGCCTCGGAAACCCAAGGAGGGGTCGCTATGAGTCGGGCCTGATTCGACGGCACATAACAAGCTCATGTTGCATATTCCGTCTCAGCGCTAGAAATAGCCATGTTTCCAAGGAGCTGTAGTTCCTTTCTTTGGAGAGTGGTATTAGAATCTGAGATCTGGACATTTGGTGTGCTCACCAGTACTGGGATGTCACTACTCCAGGCTCTCTCAGTGGACAGATCTGAGTTAGCTTTCCCTCCCGCCAATTGTGGGGTCTGTTGGAGGCTCCAGACAGCGGACACTGTGGCTCTCTGGCCTTTAAGCACCAGCCCACAGGCCTGACATCCTATGTACCCTTAGTGTCCATCTGTACTGTGAGGGAGAAAGTGCACATCAGGACCACTCCCCAACCCGTGCTGAGCCACTTCCTGTATCTAGTCAGTCTTGGCCTCAGTGTGCCCTTACAGTCCAGATTTCTGTGAGTTTTGAAAGCTACAGACTCACTCCCTTCTGGATTGACAGCTTTATCAGTGGTGGTGGCAATAGCCATAGCTCAGTCACAGAGCCATGGCAGCCACCTGGGCCAGGCCAGGCAGGGGTCAGGTACCAGGAAAGGCTGACTCAGCCACTGTGGCCCAACACACCCAGGTATCCCAGGCTAACGGGAGGAAGTCTTGGCCATCTTGTCCCTCTGTTCTCTTGCCTCACCCAAACCCAGCCCTCCCCAACACCAGCAGGCCTCACTGATGCTGGGTGAGCCAGGACCCAGAGCTGGCTCCCCTGGAGGCAGCTCTCTTGCAGCAGCAAGGAGTTAGGGCAGAGTAGGCCAGCCCCAAAACCCCAGGACTGGCCAAGTCCTCTCCCAGTGCTGCCAGCATTTCTCCTGTCTCCCAACACCCCAGGCCTGGGAGTAAGGAGGCCTGAGTGCTGGGCCTGCCTCTACCAGTGACTTCTGTTTAGAGCATAATAATCATGCCACACCCTGCATAAAACCTTCAGTGGCTCCCCATTGCCCTCAACTTAAAATCCTCACTCCCGGACCTGCTTTACAAGGCCCTAGAGACCTCTCCAGCACCCCTGTTACTCCCTAATCACATTAAATTGCTTGTGGTTCCCTTGCACAACCATGCAGCTTCACACGTCCACACCTTACTGTCTGCATCATTCCTACTTGTCCCTCTCAGCTCTGGGGTGCCTTCTCCAGGAAGCCTTCCACTCATGCCCCAGATTCTCTCTGCTCACCTGGTCATATGCTTGGTGCCCATGCACCCTTCTAAGTCCCACTAGGAGCACCCTCTTGCACGGTAAGCAGCAGCCTGGTATAGCAGAGAACGCTCGGGGTTTGAAATTAGGAATCTGGCTTCCCTCAAGGGTCTGCTGCTTCTTGCACTTTGAATAAGTCACCACACATCTTTGAGCCTCAGTCCCCTATCTGTGAGAAAAGGTCTAATCGGATTCCCAGCCCTGCTTTCAATGCTAGCTTCTAACTCTAGCTTGCTGTGGATGTGGGCAAGCCCAGTCATTGTGCCTAGCCTCAGTTTTCCTTCTCTGTAAAATGGGGCTGTCCACTAAACTCATGAGAGAGAGGTGAGGCTCCAACAAGCCAAAACCAGTGAGAAGCTTTTGTAAACCTCAGAGCCCTACACGAATGGTCGAGGAATCTATTTCAACAGCTCCATGGAAACGTGTAGGAGGGAGGCTGACGGTTGCTCTCACGGCTCTCCTGCCTCCTAGCCTCTCCAGAAACTTCCAGATCAAAGGTGACGGGGCCTGTTGGCATGTTGGCTGGGCTCGGTGGGGCCTGCTCTTTGGCGCCCTGCCCACCCCTACCCCACCTGCCCCCAGGGCTAAACGCTCACCCTTCACCCTTCACCCCCAACTCCTGGCACCATAAAAAGCCCCTCAGACCCCACTGCTCCTCTGAAGACTCAAAGCCATGATCAGTTTGAACCATCTGCAACTTTATTCCAGAGCAGAAATAAGTCATTTTCTAACAATAAATATAAAAAAAAAATAATAATAAATTAAGGTTCGGAGAAAAAAAAAAAAATCATTAACACTGACAGAGTAGTGAATGTTGTCTAAAGGGGTGAGAGGTCAGTGGGCTGGGGAACGGGCAGGGAAGCCTGCCGGCACTGGCCCCCCAACCCTAGGAATGTCTAACAGGCTGTCCTCTGCCCCCAGCCTTGGTGGGGCCCCCTGCCATACACACATTCTCTCCACAAAGTACAAAATATATATTTAAAAAACCTCAAAACTACCAAGCGTCCTGCAAGGGCCCCAGGAAGCAAGAGTTTGACCCTTTGGGGTTGAGGACAGGGTCTGGGGGTCTGAGGAAGGCACTGGGGGATTACAGGGGAGCCTTTGGAGTCTTCACGCCCAGCAGAGTTCGCTGTCTGTCCTCTTATAAAGAGTGATAAGGTACTCTGTTCACACAGGAAGAGCTAACCCCCCATCTCCCAAAACTGTCATGTGGGAGAAGGCAAAGGGGGGTCAGTTTGGAAATGTCACGTGTTTTGTCCAAAGGCCTTGGCAGGGCTCATGCCCCAGGGGTTCTGGGAACATGGCAGTGCCTGCTAAGTGCTTGGCTTCCTTGAGGGGAAGAGGTCCCGACAGGGGATCCCTGAGCGCTCTGTTCGGGCTAGGGCATTGTACAAGACCTTCCCTCCCCACAGCAAAGTCCTCAGGGTGGCCTCGATAAGGAACAACTAGAAATAAATAAGCTCTCTGGTGGCCCAGCGCCAAGCCAGCAGGGAGGCCACTCTGTTTTCTTCAAGTATTCTTGGCTGAGGGGGGCAAACAGCCCTGTTCCAGGGCTCAGATGGGGATTCCCACTGTGTTCACCTGGTCCTTGAGCCCCAGAAGGCTATAAGCGATACGCTTCTGGTGGCCGGGCAGCCGCACCCCGATCCTCTTGATGTCGCTGTGGGCAGGGAGGGAGAGAGGGCGAATTAGGGCCAGAGCAAGGGAGGGGCTGGTTGGCAGCTGTGGGAGGGAGGCAGAGGTAGGGAGAGGAGGGGGACAAAGAGGGGGTTTTGGGGACCTGCAGGTGAGAGAGGTCTAGTTAGTCTGAGGCCTCAGAGGAGGATCTATTTCCCAGCAGCATGCTAAGAAGCATCACCATCAACGAAGTGAGGAAAATGATAGACCCATTGGTTCTGTGAGAATCTGCCATCACCAGGTGCCTGGGTGCCAGGAACCCCCCAGGGCTGTTGCTCAAGATCTCTCCTGGCCTATGCCTTATTTCACTCTCAAACCCTCCAAGTTCCCACTGCCAGTAACTGAGGAAGGACTCCAGAAACACTTGCTGACAGACCATCAAGGGTTAAAGCTCTGTTGGTCTCTAATGGGAGGGGCTTCCAGTCACCATATCCGCTGACTGGATCACCTGAGGGAGGTTTCTTGCTTTATGGGAACCTTAATTTCCACATCTGTAAAATGGGATAAGAGTGCCCATTTAGAGGGTGGGCACCCCCAAACCTGGAGACAGAGGGGGAAGGCATCAGGAGCAGATGGAAAGATGTACCCAGGAGCCCACAGCCCTGCCTCCCTTCCCTCCAAAGAGGTACAGACTCCCCTGGGCTCCCCGTCTCTACCCCTCATCCCCTTGTAAAACCACTTATGCTCCCAGGAGCCCGGGAGCAGGACATTTATTGCTCACTTTGGGAGTTTTCTCCTCTACTGTCCTCACCCACCAGCTCAAACTCATGAAAACACCCAGGTTTTTATGGGCCGTCTTTTGGCTGTAAACAGGGCTAATTATACGCTGCAAGCACCTATTTGCAATTCCGGAGACATGACTTTCCCACAGGCTCAGGAAGCCTCCAGAGAAGTGCTGAGCAGGGAAGGGCAGACCCAGGTGTGTGGGGAGGGTAGGCTCTGGGAACTCTAGGAGGGCCAGCTTCCTGAAGCAGGAAGAGCAGAAGCTGGGCATTTGAAGGAACTTCCTAACCTACCACCCACAGTTGGAGAGACTGAAAAAAGAAGTGTTTTCCTCACATCTGTAGGTCTCAAAGTGTGACTCCCAGACAACCATTCCAACCACCAAGGAAGGGGACTCTTACTGAAAAGGCAGGATCCTGGGCCCAACTCCAGATCCACTAAACACGAATTTCAGTGTCAGCATTTTTATCAGGCCCCAGAAGATTCTAGTGTCTGGCTTAACCAGTGGGCTCAGGTCCATGGTTCCAGGGCACCTCAAGCTCAACTGGCATAACAAAGTACACAAAAACATTGTTCTACATCCTATTTTAGTGAGTAATGACGGGGTCTTAAAAGCTTGCAAGTGAAAGTTTCACCCAAATCATAAAAAAAAAAAAAAGCTTGCAAGTGCCCACCTAGATACAACAATTGATCTCTCCTCGTCCAGAGCAAAGAAGAATGAAGAAAATCAAAGATGCATGGAAACAATGAGTCCTACATGACCTTGAGACCAGAAGAACTAGATGGTGCCTGGCTACCACTGTCAACCTCTTGGTAAGGGATCTGGTGCAGGAGATCCTGGATAGAGTGAGAGAACAATGTGGAACCAAACTCAAAATCATAAAATAGACCAGGCTGACTGGTCTGATAGACTGGTGAAACCCTGCAGACTACGGCCTCTAGTCATCCTTCAGGCCTAGAATTGAACTCACTCCCATGGCTTCCAGCCAAACAACAGACAGGCATACAGGTGAACATTTATACTAGGTAGGTACACTCTTTAGAACAATCAACCATGGGAGATCAGAAGGGCAGCATTTACACTGGGAGACAGCTCAGAGGGCACAGGAAAGAAGGACACAGGGAAAAGGTAACCAAGGAGTAAGTGGGAAGACAGCTTACATTATGGGGATTGTAGTCAATGTCATGAAACAAAATGTGTACAAAATGCTGTATGGAAAATAAATTTGCTCTGTAATCTTTCACCCAAATCACAATTTAAAAAAAAGCTCCCCTGAAATCCCCCCCAGACTGTGGCCCTTAAACACCCTTCTAATGATCCCACCCCTGGGAATCACCTCTCAGCCAAACAATAGACAGGCCTGTAAAGTGAACAATAACACCAGGGAGGAACATGCTTCTCAGAATAATCACCCCTACAAGACCAAAAGGGCAGCATCTGCCCAGATACAAAGCCTAGAAGGCAGGAAGGGGCAGGGAAGAAGGATGAATAGAAACAGGGAACCCAGGAAGCAAGTGGGAAGAGTGCTGTTATGTTGAGGGGAGAGCAATTGAATGTCACAGAACAAAATGTGTATAAATTATTGAATGGAACACTAATGTGCTCTGTAAACTTCCACTCAAATCACAATAAAATGTTCAAGGAAAAAAAAAAGCCAGTAGGCTATGTGAGCTCCATGAAGTCAAGGGCCAAGATCTCGACTCCTAGGAACCATCTCCTACCTCCACCCTACTGGGGTCCGGTAAGGGCCTAGTACCCAGTAGGTCCTCAGGGAGGAGCTAGTGACTGACTGAATGAAAGCTTTAGTAGGGAATGAGACATGCTTCTCCCAAAGTGGTGTGGTTAACCTGATACAATGGGAATGGAGGTTGCTTCCAAGGCCCATGCAGAAAGAAGGGCCAAGTCCCAGGCTGGGAGGCAGGAGTTTGAATTCCATCCCTAGCTCTGCCCTGGACTTCCATCAAGGCTTTGAGCAGGACTAGTCTGTCTTTAGGAGCCCTGATGGCAAAACGGTTAAGTACCCAGATGCTAACTGAAAGGCTGATGGTTCAAACTCCCCCAGTAGTTCTCCCAGTAGTTCCAATTGCAAAGACTTGGCAATCTGCTCCTGTAAAGCCTAGAAAACCCTATGGAGCAGTTCTACATTGTCACGTGTGGTCAGTATGAACCAGAATTGACTCAACAGCACACAATAAGAAGTCCGTCTTTGGGCCTCAGTTGCTTTATATGTAAACCGGGAGGTTTCAATTATGTGCTCCTGGGCAGCCTGTCCCAGCCCCCTCCCTCTTTCAACACAAAGATTTTCCTTCCTTCTCTACTTCATTTCCTAACTGCAAACAGAGCCGTCACAGACTGGGATGAAGGTCACAGGCCAAACACCTGTGGTCTCTTGCAGACCATCCCAAACTTGTCCCTGCCTCAGTTTCCCTCTCAAGGATCCAAGGTGGTCACCACCTTCACCAACTGCCCTTAGAAGGGTGAGTCCATCTTTACACTGCCTGGTCTTTCTCTAGATCACACTGTCAGCCTGGCTCTGGGACATTTGAAGGCCACATGCATACAGTGGGCATCTATCTACTTTGTGCCAGCCCTGGGCACAAGGAAAGGGGAGTGAGAAATGGCCCCAGGAGCTTCATGCAGCTGTTCATTCACTCAGCCAGCAAACACCTCCTCAGCAGCAGCCAGTGCTGAGGGCACACAGAGACCGTAATATCTGTTACCCGCTGTCCTCAGCAGCCTCAGAGGATGCTCTTCAGGCCCTATCGCCCGGCAGACTATTTGTCTGGGGTGTACTACCCACCATTTTCATTGGTTCCTCAAAAAAAAAAAAAGGGTTAGAATAACTAGTCTAGCTAGAAACCCAATTGACTCTAAAACTGCATGGTGAACACTAAAGCTAAGATCAAGATGGCGGCCGTAGGACCACAGAAGATTGAGTGGCCAGCCCCAAAGAGGTGGAGGGACAAGGGGAGAAGGGGCAGAAGACTGGAGCCAAGTCACTGGAGTCAAGTCACTGCTTAACAAGGCCCTCTCTGGGAACAGAGCCGAATTATCCTGAGACAATCTCAGAGCCTCCCATTGGGATCCAAGGCATATGTAGACACAGCCGTAAGTTGTCAAAAGTGCTTCAAGATCTCCACTTGTCTGAAAAGAGTTGGAGGTAAAGCAAGAGGCAGGGGCAGCTGTGAGTCATGCAGGCCCCGGCTCCCCGAGCTGGTGGGAGGAGGAGAGAGCGATGAATGACTTCCTGCGTTTATCCAGGCCTTTTCAAAACAAAACACACACACACACACACACACACACACACACAGCCTCCACCAATCTGAGATAGCCCCATCCCTGCTCGTGGGAAAGGAATTGGCCGTGGAGCACCCCGGGCTATTTCGGGAAGCTTCTATGAACACGAGTTTCCTGTAAGTACTTCTCCTTGCCCTCAGCTCTGGTCACCCACAAGAGAAGCTGCGTTGTCTTCAATGGGACCCCCTGGAGGGGTGAAGGGCACTGTTCCAGGTTCCCAAGAGAAAGAAGAGAGCCCAGGGACCTTGGCCTTTGCCCGCTGGTGGTGGGTGGGAAGTACAGGAGTGGAGGGGAACAAGAGAGTGCCAAGTGCCATGGACTACGCCCCTACTGTATGCCAGGTGTATGATCAGCATTGCACCCAGGTTAAAAAAAAAAAAAAAAAACACTCAAATAGGAAACCTAATTTGATCAAGGTCACCTGCTAAGAAGTGGCAGATGTGAACTTGAACTCAAGTGTGACTGCAGAGCCCAAGCTGTGACTGCAGCTAGCTGGCAACAAGAGATCCTGGGACCTGGCTTTTCCGCCCAGTGCACAACCAATCCCACTCCACACCCACGCCTCCCTCCGGTCACTGTCCCCTGCCTGATTCCCATCCTCAGCTGTTCCCTGGGGTAGGCCATGGCCCAGTCCCAGAGGCCACAGGCAGCAAGTGAGAAGCCTAAGCAGTTTCCAGAGGCCCTGGAAAATATTCATGCACAGGCCCAAATCCCAGAACTTCTGTGACCCAGAATCATGGGACACCAGGGACACCCTCTCCATGTAGTTCCCAAAACCTCCTGGCCCCAGAGCCCATTCCTGCCATGACCTTGGACCCTACACAAGTTGGGGTGATGGGACCCATCACTATTTTTAGAGGCATAAAAGGCTAAAAAGATAATGTCTTCTCCCTTCTGGGGTGGGAAGAGGTGTCTACGCCAAGGCCATGCCGGGAAAGGTCCCGATGCTGGAGCTGGAGAGAAGAGCCCCCTCGGGGCAGTCTGCCTGACAAGGGGCCAAGCCAGGGCCAGCAGGAGGGAGCAACTCTTCGCACCAGGCCAGAGCAGAGAACTGAGAGGCGACACGCAGGGAGAGGTACTGGGGCAGGGGCAGTTTGGCCCAGGGTTCTCGTTCCTGGGTGGCAGTCAGTAGGTCCCAGGGCTCTTGTCTATTTCTGCTTGGCATCCTAAAAAGGAACCTGCCCCTAACTGGCTGTGTGACCTCTGGCAAGCCATGAAACCCCTCTTTGCCTCAGTTTCCCCATTTGTTAAGTATAGAAAAAATAATCACACCTATTCATAAGCCTAACAGGGGATTCAACGGGGTGATGATTCCCTGCTACTGACTGTGTGACCTAGTAGGTCCCATAACCTCTCGGAGCCTCGGTTCATCCACTTCTAAGGTCCTGGAGCTCTGGTGCCTACTGACCAGGGCTAGAATCTTCCTCTTGTCCTAGTGGCTGTGTTACCACGCCTCTCTGCACCTGTTTCTCATCTATCCAGTGGACATCAACAGGACCCACCCTTAACAAGAAGGCTGGTTCAAATGCTCAAGCAGAGTCAGCACATAGTCAGCCCTCAACAAATGGCAGCGACTATTATTATTATAATTACTATTATCTCCCATTCTGGAAAAACATGCAGGAAGAGGAGGGTGCTGAGAGCAGGCGCTCAGGATTGCTGGCTGCAGGCCTGGCTCCTACCCTTCCCACCGAGCCTTTCTCCCCAGAAGAGGAGAGAAAGGGAAGAGGGGAGTGGAGGGTGGAAGGAAGAGTTTATGGCGGAGCTGAAGGCAGCCTTGTGGAAGGTGGGAGGCAGGAGAGGTGGGGGGACGCAGGGCTGGGCTGACTCACTCGTTGGTCATCTGCACCACCTTCTCGATGGCAGTGTAGCCGGCTGCCATGAAGTGTTCTGTGTACTGCTGCATTTTGATGGACTCCAGCCATTCGGACACGGTGCGGAAGGGCACCCCCTCAGAGCCGCTGGTGCTGGGCAGCCTGATGGACACCCTGGAACAGGAACCAGCCACCCACGAGTGAGGGGGGTTGCAGTGGTCAGCCCACCCTGGGCCCTGGGCCTGCCGCTCTCTGATCTACAATCCATCCAGCTGCCCCATGCTTCAGTTTCCTCACCTAGACACTGGGGAGCCAAGTCAGGTAGGGGTCAGTGACACAACCTGGCATGTTGGGAATATTCAAGGAATGTTTATAACTATTGCTGCCACATCTGCACACAACTAAAAAAATGAAAAACCAAACCCACTGCCATTGAGTCGATTCTGACTCACTGCAACTTCCATTGGGTTTCCAATGTGGTCAATCTTTATGGAAGTAGATTGCTCCATCTTCCTTCCATGGAGCAGCTGGTAGGTTTGAACCACTAACCTTCTGGTTAGCAGTCAGATGCCTTAGGCACTATGCCACCTGAGCTCCTAATACCACCATCAATAACTACAAATTAGCAAAGTGTTAAGAGCAGGGAGGCAGGTTCCTAAATGCACATTCCAGCCTGACCACTTGTCAACTGTGTAAAATGCTTAATCATCCTGTGCCACAGTTTCCTCACCTACACAATGAGGGTGATTACAGGACCATCTCATAGGCTGTCTGAATGAGTCAAAATGTGCTAAGTGTTGGGACACATAGATACTGCTGCTTCTATGAGTTGATACTTACACCCACATCCAGTCTATGTAAAGCCCATGTGTAGCTTCTAGGTCTCCCCCTGGCTAGCCACCATCCTGAAGTGGCTCAGGAGCTTACAGGAGTGAAGCTGAGACTGCCCAGGCAGGGGGCATGGAACTCACCGGGGGTCAAAGTCAGCCAGCGTCTTGAGGGAATCAGGAGCTCGGATGAGCTTGTCGAGGATGCTGACGATGTCGGCGAACTTGGGGCGGCGGGTGCGCTCCTGCTGCCAGCATTGCATCATGAGCTGGTAGATGGCGGAAGGGCAGTCCATGGGCGTGGGAAGCCGGAAGCCATCATTGATGGCCTTCATCACCTGGAGGGGTGGGATGGTCAGGGGGGCCACGGGAGGCAGACACAGAGATCTGGGGCAGTCCTCACGGCCCCCAAAGCTATGGCCATGCAGACCCCCTAGGGGCCCCAGTGCGGGGAGGTGGACAGGGGAGGGGAAGGGGAGCCCAGAAACAGATGGAATGGGCCTCCTTGAGCCCAACACACAACCCACAAGCTGAACAGTGGGCAAGTGCTAAGGGGCAGTTTCCAGAGCTCTAAGGAGAAAGGGACTCCTATCCCCACTCCCTCACAGGTGACAGCCACACTGTACACTCTGCAGCCCAGCCACCTCCAGTTTCTAGACTTCTCTATATGCAGCTACCTTTGGCTGGAGTACCTCTCCTCCTTCCTCCTTATCACTTGGCTACTCTGCCCTTGGTCTCAGCAGAGACAGAGTCTCCTTTGGGAAGCCTTCCAGGCATCCAGACTGGATGAGGCACCAGGTACACGTGCACACACATACATATATACACTCATGAATGGACACATATGTACATACAATTGAACACACACGTGTGCGTACACATGCACACAGGCACTCGTAAGAATGCACACACACATAAATGCACTTATAAGTGTTCACATATGCACACATGCATGCACCCTACTACTTGCTTTCTAGGGGTTTCACTCTCTGGTCCATAAGTAGGGACTAAGTCCCTGGAACCCAGCACAAGGCAGGCACATAATAGGCCCTCAATAAACACTGAATGAATGAAGGAATGAAATGGTCTGTAGCAGATGAAGACTAGCCCCAGGCTTCTTCTCTGCCCCGCTTGGGGTTCAGTAATGAGCAAAGGGTTTAAGTTCAGGTCCAGAGCAGGTCAAGGCAGGCAGGTACCCTACCTCGTGGTTCGACAGCTCCCAGTAGGGCCGCTCGCCATATGTCATCACCTCCCACATGACAATGCCATAGCTCCACACGTCACTGGCTGAAGTGAACTTGCGGTAGGAAATGGCCTCTGGGGCTGTCCAGCGGATGGGGATCTTGCCACCCTGCAGGGGACCCAGACTTGGTCATCACTGCCCCCTCTGGGCCACCCCCAGAGCCTCAGGGCCCCTCCTCTGTATTCCCCAGGGGTGTTCCTGCCCCTGAGGTCCATGCCCCTGGTGTACAGGGGAGAAGACCTTGGAGTAGGCGGGACGAAGGCTCCTTCACCCCTTCAGGCTTCAAGTCCCTCATGGCTCCACCCCCAGCTGTGTCAGCCCCCCACTCACACTAGTGGTATAGGTAGCCTCAGGGTCGTCCTCCAGCACACGGGACAGGCCAAAGTCAGACACTTTGCAGACCAGGTTGCTGTTGACGAGGATGTTGCGGGCAGCCAGATCGCGATGCACATAGTTCATGTTGGCCAGGTACTTCATGCCAGCCGCGATGCCCCGCAGCATGCCCACAAGCTGGAGCACGCAGAACTCCCCATCCTTCTCCTGCCAGAGCACAGCCCCTCAGAGACAGCCGGCTCAGGCCCACCAGGCACTGCCAAGTGTACCAGCCCCGGTTCCCTGCCCACCTAAGCCTACGCGCTTACCCGAAGGAATTTGTCCAGGGCCCCATTCTCCATGTACTCAGTGATGATCATCATGGGCTTGTCTGTAGAGTGGACACAGGTGTAAGGAGGTGGCCAGGGTTGTAGAGAGGGGGGCACAGGTGGGGGAGTACAGGCACAGCTTTCAGGGGGAAATGAGCACAGGAGCTGGGGGTAATGGACAGAGGTATGTGGGCAGAGGCAGACACAGGTGTAGGGAAGGTGGGAGGTGGGCATAGGGATGGGATGTGGATACAGGTAGGGGAGGTGGCTATGTTTGGAGGGAGGTGGGCACAGGTGTGGGTGTAGGCACAGTTACAGACAGAGCCCCATCCAGTGGTCCGTGGGCAGCCCTCTGCACCCCGCCCCGTGGGTGAGGCCCCCGAGGCTCTCCCAGCCTGTCTCTGGCCTGAGCTCACATTTGGAGATGACGCCCTCTAGGCGGATAATGTTGTGGTGGCTGAACTGGCCCATGATGCTGGCCTCACTGAGGAAGTCCACACGCTGCTTCTCTGTGTAACCAGCTTTCAGTGTCTTGATGGCCACAGGCACCTCCTTCTTCCCTGATGCCTTCAGTGTCCCCTTGTATACCTCCCCAAACTCTCCTGCGGGCAGGCAGAGGCAGGAGAGGCACCCCGGTCAGCTCGGTGTCAGGGGTCCTCCCAACCTGCATTGCCCACCACCCACTTCCTTAGGCCGCTGACAGAGCAAACCAACCTCACCTGCTCCAATCACCTTCTGCCGTGTGACACAGGACGGATGGATCTCAGTGGTGAATTTGAGCACAGCTTGGTTGGGGTCCTCGTATGTGTGTGGGTCCACGTATGTCTTCAGGGGCTTCAGTTGCTCTGGAAGGAGGAAGAAGGGGCGAGGTCACAGGTAGCTTGGGGACGGGTCCCTATGAGAGGGTGCCCTAGGGAGGGAGGACCCAACATCACCAGGGACCTCCAGAGACTTGGGCCAGGCTGTCAGGTAAGCTCAGCCCTTACAGCTGCCGGCCCCTCTGGGCTTACCCCTGGAACCCTGGAATGCCACAGAGCTGGGGAAATGATGGGAACGGTGAGGGCCTGCATCTCACCTGATTTGGAGAAGTACACATCCTCTGAGGACTGGCGGGCTCGCAGGTTCTTCCTCCTGGAAAGACCCCATGAGACACATACACAGGGAGGTCAGGGAGACCCACTCTGGCCAGGGGAGCCTCCCATACCCATTCTGCCCTAAGGGGCCCGATGGGCTCAGTCCACTACTCAGACCCCACCATGGGAGCAGAGAGCACAGGGAAGGCAGGGGAGAGGCAGAGAGGAAATGAGCAGTATGAGGCTCACTCCTTGGGTTCTCCGCCCCATAATGGTCCCTCTAGGTAGCTATAATGAGGGCTTCCCTCACTCATGCTTCCCAGCACTTCCTGTCTGCATGTCCAAACGAAGTGTGGACACACCATTCAGAACAATAGCAGAGATAATGACAGTCATGTCCCAGGCCCCACCATGTGCCAGGCACTGTGCTAAGCACTTTATAGCTCATTACAGTCTCACACCACTGGGAGGCAGGGAGGAGATTAGTATCAGCCCCATTTTCCAGATGAGCAAACTGAGGTTCCCACCCGTGTCCCACCTAGGCCCTTCGTCAGGGCATGGGCTCTGACGAACCTGCGGTGAATGAAGAAGCCGATCCCAGCCAGCACCAGAAGCAAGACAACACCAATCGCGACACCACCAATCATTGCCATGTTGCCAGATCCTTCTGTAGCTGTCCGGGGAGACCAGTTGATAACAAGGGAGCCTCCACACCCCAAATCCTGGCACCACCCCTACTCCAGCCAAGGCCCACTTCAGGGAGCAAGACACTTGGGTACCTACTATGTACTGGGTGCTTTTGCTTGTGATAGCTGAGGAATCCCAGATAGGGGGGCATAAGGATTCCCATTTCACAGATGAATAAATGAGAGGCTCAAAGACATGGCTATTCTGTTTCCCCAGTAGGTATTCCCAGGTGTGTTGGACTCTAAGTTTTGGCTTTCTAAGATATTGGGATTTGAACTTGAGTTGGCCAGTGCCAGAGTGCACATGCTCCCTCCTTGCCATAAGGCCCTAGACCCGCATCCTTGGCTCTGGTCCTTGGCCTTCCAACCCCTAGTCTTCAATTTTGCCCCTGCCCAGACTTGGGGCCAGCCCACACAGAACTGTCCCAGACCCTGGCTGATCGAGAAGGGGACAGCTGTCTTTCACTCATGAACACTTCAGATTCATGTAATTTGCTAGAATTTAGTATTTGTTTATGGAGTTTTTAGGGTAAAATTTAAACTAAAATGCACCAATTTTAAGGGTACCATTTGATCAGTTTTGACAAGTGTATACACCTATGTATCTCAAACTGCTAACAGGATGTAGAACCAAATATCACCCCAAGAAGTTTAATCATACAGGAGGGGGATGCTCCATTTTTGGGCCCTGACCCCCTACTCACATAGTGTCTGGAATTCATGCATCTTGCTCCCGGCACCCTGGCCTTCCTGCGTCAGTGCCTGCACCTGGACCAGGTAGGTAGTGTCAGGGATCAGGTCGTCCAGAATCACGGAGAAGCCCTCAGTGCGGCGCACATTGTAGCTGTTGGAGTCCCCCTGCGGGTCACAAAGAGGGAAGACAAGGCATCAGCTCAGCAAAGTGGCGCACCTGTTAGCAAACGGGACGTTCTTTTTTCTTTTCATTTTCATTGTGACGTGGGTGAAAGTTTACAGAGCAAATGCACTTTCCACACAGCAGCTTACATACACTTTATCTCATGACATTGACTAAAATTTCCCACAATACAACAGCTCCCCTCCCACTTCCTCCCCATAGCCACCTCTTCCCTGTGCCCTTCCCTCCCATGCACTCCTGCCCCCTGAGCTATCTCCCTGTGCATACAC
The DNA here is from genome assembly GCF_000298275.1 of Orycteropus afer afer. Classification (NCBI taxonomy): domain Eukaryota; kingdom Metazoa; phylum Chordata; class Mammalia; order Tubulidentata; family Orycteropodidae; genus Orycteropus; species Orycteropus afer. The sequence continues at coordinate 4,069,295 of NW_006921875.1, forward strand.
AGCCCTTCTATTCTCCCATGATTGGTCTATCAAAGGAGTGTATCGACCTAGTGTAAATTATCAGCTCATACGGCTGTCTTTTTTTTTGGCTGGGGCATTCTTCTTACAGAGGAGGAAACTGAGGCTCAGAGAAGTGAAATGACTCACTCAAGGTCAAAGCCAGAGATGTCTAGCCCTAAAGACCTTGCTCTTTCCCTCATCTCCACTGCCTCTTCCCAGGACTCCAGCACTGTCTTCTCTTCTAGAAATCTCTACTAGGCAGCCCAGGGAGAGGTGGCTTTCTGGGCAGTCTCAGTCCTCAGTTTCCCCATCTGCAGAGTGGAGCTCCCCAGATGGCTGTGAGGTTCAAGGAGCATCTGTAGAACCAGAACCAGCCTGTCCCCTGCTCCCAGCCCAGCTAGGGCAAGCCCTGACCCTTAGTGAGTTTACCTTCTTGCGGTAGGTGACCTCGTACTTCCACACACGGCTTTGCTGCCGCGGAGGGATACTCCAGGAGACACTCAGTGAGGTCGTGCTGCGGCCCTCCAGTTTCACCTTGGGGGGCTCTGGATAATGGGGGGGGGTGAGAAGCTACCTTCAGGGTGGAGGCAGGTAGACACAGACCCAGCTCCACCCATAGGTCAGCGGGCCAAACTCCTTAGATTCCAACCTGGGATCCTTAACTTCCAACTCCCAGCACTGCAACCCCACTATAGGCCCCACACAGAAGGCCTGGCAAGTAGTTATAAATGAGTGCATAAATAATAAAAATAAAATGATGCATCACTTGCTAAATCCTTTCTCTCTATCAGGCACTGGTCTAAGGGCCTTACATGTAATCAGTTATCAAATCCTCAACAACCCTACTTTTTTTTTTAATTATATTTTGTTGTTGCTGTTAAGAATATATACAGAACATACACCAATTCAGCTGTTTCTGCTTGTCCAATTCAGTGACATTAATGACATTCTTCAAGCTGTGCAGCCATACTCACTCCCTTTTGAGTTGTTCCTCCTCCATTAACATAAACTAACTGCCCCCTGAAGTTCCTGTCTAATCCTTCGCATTGCTGTTGTCACTTTGATCTCTTAGAGATGAACCTTAAAAGAGCAAGTGTTCAAGGCAGACCTTCTTCACTAGTAAAGCTGACAATTGCTTGGTTTTAGGAAGACTTCTGGTGGTATTTTTGGTTTGTTTTAAAGACTATCCCAGGACAAGAATAATTCTGGATTCCATGACAATTTGAAATTCTAGTCTGTATTTTTGCCTTTTGATCAGGATTCCTCTATAGAATCTTTAA